>NC_141145.1:29549353-29552964 GCF_053477565.2 Lygodium microphyllum
TAAATGAGTTTCATTCCATTTGTTGGTGGTAAAGGCACATGTGCCTAACTGCTTGTGTATTTACTACATTGATACTACCTGCATGCCTATACACTCTAGGTGGTAGATGTCCATCATTGTCACTTCATTCTTTATTCTTTCATTGACATTTGAATAAGGAAAGGCTGGTCACACATTGTAACCATTGGAGTTCCCATATTTTGTATCTCTCTCTTGCTCTTTTTCTCTCTCGCTCCATCCACCATAACTTGCATCTCCATTGCTTCCGCTTGCTTCTGCTTCCAATGGGCTCCACTTTCAACTAGTATCAAAGCCATCATCATGGACCTCAACCCAGCTTGATTTGAATACTACAACTTGAGGTTTATGGTAGCCATGGCTTGAGCTTGATGTGATATCTGTTGATCCTCCTTACTCGCCAACTTCTTTGGGTATCTTGCAGAGGCTTCATTGAGCCATAGTTGAGGTATTAAAGTGGCTATTATTGGTCATGTGGTCTCTAATAGATCAATTTACAATTGCATGTTTAGTGCCTCTTTGTAGGTAGCTTTGGGCAACACTCTACTCACATATAATAGCTCCATTGTTTGCCTTTGATGCTTGGTGATCACTAGGCACTACTTGCTTATCCATTGGAGCTTAGTGGGCACTCTATGGTGATCAGTATTGGTTCCAGCACACACATTACTAGTCAATGTGACCTTCAAGAATTTGCACCTATTTCTACTAGGTGCCTTTCCATCATTCCTAATAGCTCATTTGGCCATTGGCACACTTGTTGGACACTTGGCACTCATCTTAGACACTCTTGACATTGATCATTGAGCTTATCAACTTCAATTTGTGGTTGGATACTCAAGACAACTTCCTATCATAAAATAGGTGTTGGGGGTAAAGGTGCCTCCACCTAGCCTCTCGTGTATTACTACACTGATAGTATCTGCCATTGCACATTGCAAGTGGCGGGCGCCCATCACCGTCACTTTATTCTTTATTCCTTTAGTGACAGTTTGAATAAATGAAGGCTCGGTCACACATTGTGACTATTGGAAGTTCCATTTTGTATCTCTCTTTCTTGCTCTTGCTCTCCCGCCATAGCTCTTACTAGTAAGCTTCCATCCTTCTCTCCTTTCAATTGGTATTAGAGCATGGTTGCGTGAGCATTCCGACTTGGTTCGTGACTCCTTCAGCTTCCTATTGATTACCTACACTCATTGGGTCTCCTTGTGGCAGCCATAGTCGACTCTCTCAAGCTCCCGTCACTCCTAGCTTCTCGAGCACCTACCCGGCCCCCTTGGGCACCCTTAGGGCATTGCATCAAAGGTTTTTATTCATTTGCTTCAGGGTTTCATTGAAGTTCACAGGTACAATAGGGTTTGCAAGAGCAGGGGCAGCCATAGCTCCCACCATTGGAGCTTGTTCACACCATATCTTGCCTGAAGCCTTTGTAGGCTAACTTGGGCTTGCACTAGGCCTTCATTGGATCATGGTTAAGCCCCTTATACCTTGGATAGCCTCAACAAAAGCAGCAAAAGCCACCAGCAACTCAGTGTCATTTGCACCAGTTTATGGCAGCCCTTGGACAGCTCATCCCAGTCATTGGCAACCTCATTTGGGCACTGTACACTTGGTTTATGCTTGGCATTTGATCTTGAACCTTAACATTGAGCATTGATGTGATTTATTTCAAGTTTGGGACTATTATACATAGTTTATAGGCAGCCCACAGCAGTGCTACATTAGCATTTTATATCGGACCACTTTGGTAGCATTGACATTGGTTGCCCAGTTGGTCTCGAATGCTCCCTGAATGCTAGGGGAATGTATGCCTATGATGTGAGATGCTTTTGGGACTCAATTTGCTCAACGATTGACTTTTTACACAGTCCATAGGCAGCCCAAAATAGGTCAACTCCTTGTCATTAAATTTTATGCTTATGCTACATGGTCATTTGATGCCTGATTAGTGCCTATACATATGGGAAAGTATGCCTATCGTTTGCCAATGGCTTTGAGCTTGGATTTAGCCACTATTTGCTCAATTTTGGACATTTATTTGTTGATGGAATATTCAGTGCTGAAGCTCATTTGCTTATGTTTGGATATGCCGATTGGATTCGGGCTATGTCTTCAAGTAGTGTGACAAGCAAGAAAGGACTTAGTATTCTCTTTAAACCTAAGGCTACATCAAAGAAGTTATGCGATACTTATGAAAAGAAACTTTCATCTAATAAAGTGCATCTCATAAAAAAGTTATTTCAGTTGTAGATAAAAAAGAGCTCTACTATCACCTCCAATCTTAATGAATTCAACATCATATTCAGTTAAATACATGCTCAAAGGTTGAAGTTTAAAGATCAAGTTAAGGCAATCTTTTTGTTATACTCATTGCTTGCATCATGGCATACCTTTAGAATGACCATCAATAATTTAGCTCCAAATGGTAAATTGAAGTTTGATAGTGTTGTGCACACTTTATGATAGCCAACAATCCAAATAACTAGGTTCGATTTGGTATCCAAGAAATGAGAAATTCGAGAGGGCTCTTGGGAGAGAATTACAAGATCTTAGAGGCAAGAAGTTCCTAGTTTGGGATGGAAACCATAGGCTAAAACCATGGTGGAGACGCATCAAAGAAAGTAAGTAATCATTTATACTTTGTCCATTGTACATGTAGGCATTGAATGTATGTATCCTATTCTTATGTTATCTGATTTTCAATTATAGAATACTTCGATAATGCTCAATTCCATATTTGTGTATGTGTCAATTCATTAAGGTGCCAAAGGAGAAGGAAACAGAGCTACTACTCGCATTGGATACCACCAATGCATAAGTCTTCTTCCTTAAACTATGCTTCTCATTGTCATATTTATGATTACATTCTCATATTATGCTTATGTTTTTTTCCAATAGTATTTCTAGGGCGCATGTTGCTCCAAATATTGCTCATGAGGTGTACATGCTCCAGAAGTTTGGTACTACAAACAAAGAATCCATTCTAGATAGATTGAGTCCAAACATGAGGAAGTGGGTTGAGGTTGAGATGAGTATAGAGGGAAGGTATTATCATGGTGCCACTCCATGGTATAACTCTCATTGCACTTTAATATCTCAGCTTGTATGGAAGGTGCTCTTCTATCTCCAGCTCTCTTGTATGGAATGTGCTTTTCTATCTCTGGCCATATATATATATATGGCATGATAGGATGAATTCCATGCCTTTGTCTCAAAAGAAACTGTGAAGGTTGAGGCTCTTGGTATAGATGAGGCAGAGAGGAAGAAACGATTAGATAAGTCTATAAGAGCGGAAGAGGAGCACCTCAAAGATAGGGGTTACAAGTACTTATGTATTTCCAATCCCCAAAATGGGGATGATTTCTTTAAGTTGTTATTTAGCCTAAGGTGGGATGATGCGAGCATGCTCAAGATCACAAGAGACAAGTTGTATTGTATTACAAGCTCAAAAATCTCTCACGAAAGGTAGTGGGGGTAAAGGCACCTCTGCCGCCTAGCCGCCCATGTATTACTACACTAACAGTACCCGCCACTGCACACTGTAGGTGGCGAGCACCCCTCACAGTCACTTTATTCTTTATTCTTTTAGTGAC
>NC_141145.1:29553064-29635564 GCF_053477565.2 Lygodium microphyllum
AAAATACTATTCTCTTTCCTCTTTCCTCCCCTCCTCTCTCTGTCTTCTTCTTCTTCTTCTTCTTCTCTCTCTCTCTCTCTCCTTCTATCTCCCTCTCAAAGTGTGTGAAAAACTATATTCAAAAAACTTTAAATTAAAAAACTTTTAAAAATACTTAATTAAAAAATTTAATCTAACAGAGAGAGAGAGAGAGAGAAACTTTTGATTTAGAAATAAGTTTGATTTAATTAAGAGAGAGAGAGAGAGAGAGAGAGAGAGAAAGGAGCATGCGTGGAACGCTACTTTTAATTTTAAAAAGTTCAAATTAAAAGTTTAATCTAAGAGAGAGAGGGAGGGAGGGAGGGAGGGAGGGAGGGAGAGAAGGAGGGAGAGAGAAAACCTAGGCCCTACACATGAGAGAGAGGGGGGGAGGGGGGAGGGGGGAGGGGGAAGGAATTTAATTAAAAAGGGGAGGGGAAAAAGAAAGAGAGAGATTATAAGTCAGAGAGAGGGGAGAGGGTTTTAATTTAAAAAAATGGGGGGGAGGGGTAGGAGGCTTTAATGAAAAAAGGGAGGGGGAAGAGAAAATGACAGATTACACGTGAGAAAGAGGGGAGGAGAGGGGGTTTGATTGAAAAAGAGAAGTTTGGAATAGGGGATAGGTTCGGAAAGCCCTCTAGAGGTTCAAAGCTTTCCGAACCTATAGTGAAAATAATAAAATATCTTTTCCCTATATATAGTTCTCTCTTTATGTTGATATTCTCTCTCTTCTTCTCCTCTCTCCCCCTTTTATTCTCTCTCTCTCTCTCTCTCTCTCTCTCTCTCTCTCTCTCTCTCTCCCTTCCACTCTCTCAAAAAATATTTAAAATTTAAAAAAAAAATTCTATTTTCTCTTTTTTCCCATCTCTCTTCCTCCTTTCCTCTTTCTTCTTATTATTCTTATTCTCTCTCTTTCTTTCTTTATTTTGCTCTCTCTCCCCCCTCTCCTCTCTTTTTCTTCTCTCTCCTCTTTTTTTCTTTTTTTCTTCTTTTCTCTTTAATTTTTTTATTTTCTCTTTCTTTTAAATTTTATTTATCCTCTCTCTATAATTCTTTCTCTGTGTTCAAATTCTCTCTTTTCTTCTTCTTATTTTCTCTCTCTTCTTCTTCTCTCACTCTCTCTTCTCTCTTTTCCTTTTTTTCCTCTCTCTCTCTCTTAAATTGTATATTTCCTCTCTCTCTATTCCTCCTCTCCCTCCCTCCCTTCCCTCTTCTTTCTTTCCTTCTCTCTCTCTCTCTCTCTCTCTCTCTATTTTAATTAAAAATAAAATTTAAATGAGAGAGAGAGAGAGAGAGAGAAAAAACCTAGGCCCTACACATGAGAGAGAGAGGGGAGGGGGAGAAGAAAAATGTTTAATTTAAAAAAGACTATTCTCTTTCCTCTTTCTCTCTTCTTCTTCTTCTTCTTCTTCTTCTTCTTCTTCTTCTTCTTCTTCTCTCTCTCTCTCTCTCTCTCTCTCTCTCTCTCTCTCTCTCTCTCTCTCTCTCTCTCTCTCTCTCTCTCTCTCTCTCTCTCTCTCTCTCTCTCTCTAAGTTTGTGAAAAAATATGTTTGAAAAACTTTAAATTAAAAAAATCTTTTAAAAATGTTTAATTAAAAGATAAGTTTAAATTAAAAAGTTTAATCTAGGAGAGAGAAAAAATTGATTTAAAAGAAGTTTGATTTAATTTGAGAGAGAGAGAGAGAGAGAGAGAGAGAACCTAGGCTCTATACATGAGAGAGAGAAAGAGAGGGGGGAGGGGGAAAAGAAAGAGAGAGATTATAAGTGAGAGAGAGGAGCGAGGTTTTAATTTTAAAAAAGAAAGGGGGGGAGGCTTTAATGAAAAAAGGAAGGGGAAGAGAAAATAAGAGATTACACTTGAGAAAGAGGGGAAGGATGGAAGGGGGTTTTGATTGAAAAAGGGAGGTTTGGAAAAGGGGTAGGTTCGAAAAGCTCTGATTGTCAATTACTTGAATCAATGTGGTTTAGCCTGCAGATTGTCAATTACTTCCAACTGATCAAGTTGTAAGTTCCCATAGACTTATTTTTTTTTATCAATATACATGGTACAACTGAAAATTGTATGCCAAATACAAAGGAACTTATGTAACTAAGTGATATCTAAGTTGGTTGTTGGGTAACAATGACTGAGTTATGTATGCAAATTCCTCATATAAATCCTACTAAAGTTTTTCTGTGTTTATAAGAATCCCATGATTTATATTATGAACAAGAAACTCTTTGACATTCACCCCCTCCTAACCTGCACATCCTCCGGCATGTGCCATTTCACAAAATTACAGGTTTAAGGAGGGTCTTCTTCTGACATATCTTCATCTTCATCCTCTAAGTCTTCTTCTTCCTGCTTGTCTTCAAGTAGATTGCTCATATCCAAGTCATCAAGCTCATAAGTTGAAGATTCTCTCCGTTTGAAGAGCTTGATACGTTTACCGGCTATTGGTACTTTTATCATGGTTTCATCCATTTCAGCCAAAGTATAAGTAGCATTATCATGTACTACTTTCACTACATATGGACCAAACCATCGCTTGGCTAGCTTCCTATGAGCACTATATTGATTGTCCAAGCTACTATCATAGACAAGTATCCAATCATTCTCTTAAATAGCTCTCGGACAGAGTCGATGATGCTTGTCAAACCTCTTCTTATTCTTTAATCTTGCTGCTTTCAGCCTTTCAATGGCTATCTTGACATCTTCTGGCCTTCTTTCAAGTTGCCTTATGCGCAAAGTCAGCAACTCTTCTCTATTCATGCCTTCATCCCATGGCAAGATACTCCATGTGACAATAAACTCCTCAATAGGCATAATAGGTGGCTGTCCATACAGCCGCTGGCATATAACCTGTTACTGCACTATGGGTAGTTCTATCAGCCCATAATGCGAATGGTAGCATTCTAGGCCATTCCCTCATCTTTCCTTTGCAAGATTTTGCCAATGCTTTAAGAATTGGTTGATGACCTCTTTCGCTCTTACCATTGCCTTTAGGGTTGTAGGCTTATTTAAGAGATAGCTTGATTCCCAATTGAGCAAAGAAATAGCGAGCCTCATCGACATCCAATTCTCCTCTATCAGCAGTTACTTTGGCAACAGCCATACCTACAAAATACTTCTTCAAGTAAAAATCTACAAACAGCTTGAGTAGACTTTGTTGTCAAGGCTTTTCCTTCCACTTGATTTGTGAGATCTTCTCTAGAAAGTACTAGATATCTCATGTTCCAAATTCCTATAGGCATGGTTACTAAATCAATAGCCCATCTATAGTGAATGGATAAAGGAAAGGTAGGCTGAAGCTCATCTCTATGCTTAACCATAGAGTACATTTGACAAACATGATAAGACTCAACAAAATGCTCAATGTCTTTATACATGTTTTGCCACCAAAATTTTTCTTTTATTTTGGCAAAAGTGCCCCATATTCCTCTATGATCAGCCAATAGGCTTTCATGAATTTCTTGCATGACCTGTCTGTGAGTCTTTTTGTCTCCTAAGACACGAACAGGTGCCCTTCCTTTCTTTTTTGCATGCCTCCAAAGGTAGCCATCTTTAAGAAAAAAATCCATAAGCTTTTCTCTTGATTCTCTTGAACTCTTTGTTAGTCCAATCTTCCTTCTTTGTCATAGTGCTAAAAAATTGGCCAATTTTTAGCCAATCACCTGCATAATATTCTTCTTTAAAGTGTGAACAAACCATAACAAAACATTGAGCATGCTGTCTATCAGCTGCCCACTGTCCTTCTATGGTTGTTTCTTCCTTCTTTGCTGATATAAAATTTGTTTTAGCAGTTGAACCTGTTGTACTCGTTGTAATTAATGTTGTACCTGCATTTTTGATAGCTGAGCCATTATTAGGTACAGCTGTACTTGTTGTTTTTAGATCTGAATCTGCAAAATTACAGCATCATTTTTAGCAAATATAGACTCTGATTCTTCCTCATCCATCATCTCTTCTTCATCCTTATATGTGGCACGCGAAAGCATGTCAGCAACTAGATTATCTCTTCCTGCAATATGTTTTAAATCAGGATTTAAGGATTTAAAATAGGCTATCCATCTTAGCATGGCTATGTCGGGAGTGGAACAGTTGGCAATCATGCCCAAGAGTGGAAGGCAATCTGTTTCAACTATTACGTGTGCGCCCATGAAGTACTCCCAGTCATATTTCAATGCAGTTACTACTCCCCAAAGTTCTCTTTTAATTTGAGCATACCTTCTTTGTCATTCATTAAGAACCTTTGCTCCAAAGCGAATTGCATATATGTTGCCTTCAAGGTCGTCTTGACCAACTGCCCATCCTATTCCAATAGGACTTGTGTCTACTGTGAGTATGATAGGCTGTCCATTGAAGTAATTAGCCCTTTTTAAGGTGGGGGCTGAAATCAGCAATTTCTTCAATTTTCGAATAGCTTGAGTATGTTCTTTTTCCCATATAAACCTTTGGCCTTTTCTTAGCAATTGATAAAGATTTTCAGCAATATGAGCAAAATGTGGGATCCAAATAAGGTAGAAGACACATGCTCCAAGAAATCTTCTTACCTCCGAAACATTTGTGCATATTTTTCGCATTTTGCTGATAGCATCAATCTTGGTTGGAGAAGGCTTTCGGCCATATGGACCACACATGCCCTACCACAAGAACTTCTTCGACTCCAAAAACAGATTTAGTACCTGAAAGAGTAAGATGGACTTCTTCTAATTTAGACAAGATTTGAGCACAATCATTAATATGATCGGAAACAAACTTGTGACATCCAAGTTCATTGAGTTCTTCATTCTTCTCATGAACTTCACATCCTTTGATTAATATGTCATCAAGGAAAGGAAGAGTTAGTTGGGGATTATAATCTCTCAATACTTTATGCATGGCATTCATCATGTGAGCTACTGAATTTGTAGCTCCTTGAGGTAGAGTACACATGCGGACTAAACCAAGAGGTGTCTTCATTGTGGTAATGTCTCGGCTCTCCAAAGCAAGCTAAAATTGGTCATAGCTCGAATATAAATCTCCCATGGAATAAATTGCTCTACCTGCAAAAGCTTCAACAAATTCATCAACAATTGGCCCCGAACCAACATTTCTAATAGTGACTTTATTGACAGGCTGTAAATCTTGAATGAATCGCAAAGATCCATTCTTCTTAGGCACGGTAAACCATTGGTTGGAATATGGAGCTGAAGATGGCTCCAATATTCGTATTTTTATCTTTTCATTTAAAAGCTCCAGTAACTTAGGCAAATGAGTCCTTGGTACCGGAATTGGTTTAAGATTCCAAGGAACATGTGGGACCGTGAAAATCACCTTTGGTACCACAACACTTGGATCCACACAGCCAATTTCATGTGGCTGAAATAGAAAAGCTTTGCCATGTTTCTTTAACATCTGCATAAATATTTGCTTTTGACATGGCAAGAGAAAAGAGTCTTCACCAATTTTCAGCTCTTGTAGACTTTCTACTGTAAATTGGTGACCAATATCTTTGGGATCACGAAGGCTTGGCTATTTGGATGCCCGTTCTGCCAGTCCTTCACTTTCGGGTGGTAGAGGAGTAGCCACCGGCTTGACCTTTTTATCAGCTGTCTTATACTTTGTTTCTACTCTTACCTCATCCTTGTTTGGCTGTCCAAAAGCTTCTTGATCTGCAAATTCTTGAATTATGTCATACATATCCAATGTGCATACCTGTATGGACTGATTTTCAGCTTGATTTTCTGCATGAACAGCTGCATATATTTCAGCCATTGTATCATTATAAATCAGCCCATAAAATAGCCCTGAAATTTCTTCATCTTTAGGCAAAACATCAATTTGCTTCAGTACTTGTTCCACATGACATAAATGCTTTCTTTCAGACCTACTCATGGCTAAAAACTGTTTATAACAGCCCACACTGTTGGCCGTAAAAACCTGCAAGTCAGCTTATGACATTGCCCCCTTTATATGTGGAGGCAATTTTTTATGACATAAAGCACCGCCATAGCTTCCACTTATAGCAGTGCTACCCAAAAACCCTTAAATTCTCGGGCATTAGGAGGAACATGATGATCTCTCAATCGATCTCTATTCCGGTGATGATTTACACATACAGTCAACAATTGGACAGCTTTGTCATTATCCTTACTTCTTATCCGAGCATATGATGAACCATCATCAAGGGCCTTTGTCTCTAAACGAGACTCAGAAATAAAAGGTTGTCCAAGAATGATAGGATAGCTGCAGGAATCTTGAACAAAGAAATTAAATTCATCTTTTACATTACCAATAGTAACTTGTACATAAGGATATGCTGCATAAAGATCGCCAGAGGAGTTATTGGCTGCTTTCATGCGCCATCCTGGGTCCACATCAATGGGCCATCCGCAATTCTCGTAGAGACTTCTTGACATGACATTAATTTCCGAGCCATGGTCTATAAGGGCAATGCATGGAGTTTCTTTTTCTCCAATCTTAACAATGGTTTTGGTGGTCGCCCTTGCCCAATGGGTACGGGAGTAGTGACTACTAGGAATAAAGTGAGCATCGCTTTCTTCTTTCATGTTGTGAAGATGAGCTTCTTTCTTATGCATAGGCTGCACTTTGGATTCAGAAGACCCCACCATAACATTTTCTACAATAGCTTCTTCAGTTTCTGCTTCATAGATATCTTCATCTTTGGCTTCTATGGCTGTAATCAATTCTTTGATTGCTTCCAATCGAATCCCTTGAGTTTTCAACTTCTCTTCATCCTGCAAATACACATGAAGTGCTTGCAAAAAAACATGCACAGATTCTTCAGTTTCTTCACCAACATATTGTCTTTTTCGTTTAATTACATCAATTATTACATCATGAAATCCTCGTTTTGAAATTCTGAGAATTTCACCTAATGTGAATTCAATTCTACTTCCAAGAATCCTTTCTTCTAGGATCCGCTTAAGATCCATTGCAGTCTCTATGTCAGACTGCAACTTGTAGCTGGGATGTTTGCTTTTTCTTTTTCCTTCTGTCTTCTTTGCTTGAGGGGCATCTCCCATATCAAGCTCTGGCGGCGGAGGGTTTTCAGCAGCCTTCTGCCGATCTAGTTTACTTATTGTCATGCATTTAGTTGGCCCCGAAGAAGAGGGACCGGCTACATCTTCATCTCTTCTTCTCTTTTCTTCTATCATAGCTTCATGATTATTAATTTCAGCTAACCAAGCAAAAGCTGAAAATGAATCAACTGGCTCTGTCCATCCGATTCTTCCTCGGATGCATTGACTGGCAGTAGTTAAATCATCTTTGGTTGCCTTGCCTTGCTCCATGCGATCTAAGGCCTACATCCACAATTTAGATTTTGCATCAGTTTTACATGCTTTAACAATTTCATTAGTTGGCTCAATTTGCAGCCCATAAGTTGTTGCATCAACAGCTGCATAGGCTGTTCTTGTTGCCAAATCCTCCAATCTTTTCTTCATGCCACCGTTACCGAAATTTGGCTCAATAGGAAGCCCGGTTTCGGTTGCATGAATTTTACCATCCTTCCAAAAGACTAATTTTTGTGCTTTAGCTTCACGGAATGCACCGCACTCCCTCTTATCATGCTGTAGGCTATCACACCAGATACAGCGTCGTTTGAAGCCTTCTCGTACGGGTCTTTGGGCAGTTGATCATCCCCTTTCTTCCACTTTCACATCAAGCCTTTCCACTTTGGAATTAATCTCTGTTAGATTAAGATGAAGATCCCGCATGCTCTTAATTAGCTCATCCATGACACCCTTCTTTGGAGATGGAACAACAGGATTTCTTGGTTGCTCGGCCATAGAGACAGGAGGTCGAGAAACAGGAATAGGCTCCTTCATGGATTCAGTTGGTGCAGAGGTAGATCCCCATCTTAGGCGCATCTGCTCTCTTCGAGCAATCATATTAACTGCTTTAGTGACATCATTCCAAGCAGTCTTCAATCCCGTCTCAAAGTCAGGATCTTCAAGTCGATCAGTTAGCTTCTCTTGAAGGAAAGGATCTGCAGCCCTTAGAAATAATTCAATCTTCTAGATTTCCATACCCTGCTGATCGTCAGGATCTAGTTGAGAAAATTTGCTTTCAAATTCGCGGTGAAGAGCAGTGGCGGTTATTGGGCCTTTCGACCCATTCAGTGAAAACTTTCTTCGTCATAAGGCCAGAATCTTCAAGAAAAAATTCTTCTCGAAGAGCCTTCTTGAATGTGGACCATCCCGCGTCTTTTTGGAAAAGACCATGAATTCGGTCCTGGAGGCCATGCACGGCCAAACAGGCAAAATATCGGCTCCAGGCATGAGGAGGAACTCCGAAGAAGACCATCTTGTCAGTATAGAGGCGGATAAAAGAGGACACATTTTGCCCATTAAATTGCTTGATGAGCTCTTGCCCAACTGCTTCCAAAGCTTTAATGGCGGCGGCATCATTCCGCTCTTCTTCTTGTCTCCCTTGTTGTTGCAATTGCAATTGCTGCTGAAATTGCAATTGTTGTTGTTGGCTTTCTTGCATCAAATGAACCAAATGTTGCAAGGCATCTCCTCCCGAACTTGATGATTCTCCCATTGTACTTCTTCTTCCACAGCGAACCTTCACATCAGGTTCACCACTGTCGTCGTGTTGGGGGTTGAAGGTCTACCACCGGGGCTTAGAGAAGAAGAAGAGTTTGAGATTCAAGGTTTGGAGGAGGGGAAAAGAATGGGGTTTGACAAGATTCGGGTTTTAGAAATGACTTAGTTGAAGAAGAAGATATCAAGCTTTCTCTGTGTTTTTAGCATACATGAATGGAATGAATGACTTTGACTTGATCACATCAAATGCATTTGGGAAAAATAAGCCATTACATAAGGGATAAACTTAGATTTAATCCAAATGCATATACCAAATGCAAGCTCAAATGGTTTTTATTTCATGTACATGGATGGATTTCAACTCCAAGAAACAAGCATTTGGATGGTAGACTCAAGTACATTCAAGACATAGATCAATAGTTCATGAAATGCATTGATTGAGCATATTTTTAACTTCAGCCCTGTTTTAAATAGTAATTTCGAGTCCATAATCAAGCTCCAAAAGTGTACATAAACTCAAGAACAAGCTCCTCTAATCATTCATGAGTAAAGCCCTGATGTTAAGAGGTCAATTTCTTCTATTACAACCACATGGATCACTTGTTTGCTCATCAAAATGGACAAGAACAGTGGGCTGCCCTGTTTATGACTGGTTTTTTCAGTCCATAACAGCCCATACACCTTCAAAATCCTCCCCTTTTGCTTGCTCCAAAGTCACTCAAGTACTTGGGTACAAGACCGGCTTCATTGGACCATGAATAATGTAAAAAAATGAGAGAAGACGTACATAAGAGCAGGTTGAATACTTTTCTCTCAGGTTTTCCCCTTTTATAAACTGTCATACCATTCATTTTTGTCATTCCAAATGGACGGGTAAAAGGAGCTCTCACCTTCTTGTTTGTATCTCCTTCTTCAGCTCTAGTTTGCCTTCAGTTTGCATGCTTTGGAGCATGCACCATAGCTCACAGTTCTTCTCCAATTGCTATAGGTATGCATGCCCGCATTTTGCGCCGAAAAATGCGGGCTGCATCTTGCTCAGCTCCCTCTTATCTTTTTGACTTACTTTGGTCACTTACAGGTCACTTAAGTTCATTATTCCAGGTCCCCCATGAACCTAGTGAACTTTTGGCATTTTTCTTGAGTTCTAACCATATTTTCCACTTGAATCAATGTGGTTTAGCCTGCAGATTGTCAATTACTTCCAGCTGATCAAGTTGTAAGTTCCCATAGACTTATTTTTTTTTTAATCAATATACATGGTACAACTGAAAATTGTATGCCAAATACAAAAGAACTTATGTAACTAAGTGATATCTAAGTTGGTTGTTGGGTAAAAATGACTGAGTTATGTATGCAATTTCCTCATATAAATCCTAGTAAAGTTCTTTTGTGTTTATAAGAATCCCATGATTTATATTATGAACAAGAAACTCTTTGACAACGGCTGTAATAAATGTAGTAGTGAATCCAAAATCAACTATGGGTAATCGACCAAGAAAATCCAAGCTTCCAGGGTAATAGAAGAGATTTGCCAAATGAAGAACCAACTAAGCAAAAGGTAATGTAGCTTAATACATAGCTAGGAAGCATGTATACATCATTGATATCACTCTAATAGAGATAAGTGCCAGCATCCAAGATATGAATCAAATCATCCCACTAAAAGGTAACTACATCCAATAAGCATCAAGAGAGCATGTACATATCTCAATGAGTCCCACTGTCTCAATAGACTAAGCTCAACTGTATAAAACTCAAAGCTTTGCTCGAATGCAAAGTATGCAAGTGACAAATATATGAAATACATATGCATTAAGGATGGAATCTTTTGGAGGTGAGGGTTGTGCATATGAAACAACTAACCTTGGACCTCTAGAATGAGATAAGGTTAATGATAATGGTGAAGAGTTGGAGTGGAGAGAAGTAGAAGGAGGGGATTTTGTAGAAGATATGGTGGACCTTGCTTAAGGCATGTCTAATGTCGGAGATTCGTTATCATAGGGAATGACATGATAAAGTGTGAGAGATTGAGATTGTGTTGTGTTTACTGGAAGAAGATTAACTTCATGAAAGATGGCACTTCGGCGATAAATAAAAACCTTGTTGTTAGGATCATAAAATTGATAGGCCTTGTGACCATGTGGCTCACCATATCCTGTAAAAATTACTTGTGTGGCTCTGGGAGAAAATTTGGATTTGTGATCTTGATTGACAAGAAAGGTAGTGCATCCAAAGACTTTTAGATGTGATAAGTCAGGAGGGTAACCAAACCACAATCCGTATGGAATATTATTGTTTAGAGAGTTTGAGTACAACCTAATCTGAAGATAGCCTCTTAGTTCTCACTAATATGCTTGATCAATTGGTCTATTATGGTAATAAGACTAGCACTTCATAATTTATTTGATACTTGTGTTTTTACTAACCAGTATTCAAGTTACCGCATGGTTCATGTCTACCATATATTATATACACAGTAAGTTTATGATGGAAAACTTGAATAAACCACCTATAGTTTAGTAATGTTCTGTATCTTATATACACAGTAAGTTTATGATGGAAAACTTGAATAAACCACCTATAGTTTAGTAATGTTCTATAAGCATGGACTCTAATTTTTCATATTAAAATGATACAATTTGTATCTTTTGTTAGTCATTTTTTCCCTCTTTGATAAGACACATATGATATATTAACGATCATAGTGCCAACATGTAACTATGGTTTTATTCATAATATTTGTTACATGTTATTAAGGTATTTCCATTGTCAAAGTTTTCTTTATTTATACTACTAGTAGTACTATGCATGTTATTTTGTCCTTGTTGCATAAATTTTGATAGTAATAAATTTTGTAGATAAGAGTCCTTATAGTCTGCTTTATATTGTCCTACATAGCACATATTGGTTTTGTGCATATATTTCTCTACATAGGCAACTTTTGCATCAAGTATAGTCAATGGCCATGGCTAGCAACAATGATGATGATATATTCTATATGTTAGTTTTTTAGGACAAGTTGAATGGAAATCATTTATTGTGGGCTTATATTATGTATCATGTATTGGTTGCAAAGGGGCTTTGGAGCATTGTGCATGGAATTGAAAAACATCCTTGTGATGTTTCAATGCTACAAGTATAATGGAAACAACAAAAACATGTGTTCTTGAGCCTATTATAGATTCTAATTTTTCTCTAGTTAATGTTGGAGTATCATCACTACCTCCTCCTAAGAATATTCATTGGGATGGCAGAGATGCAGTTTCTCCAATTAATGTCAGAGTATCATCACTACCTCCTCCTAAAAAGATTCATTGGGATGGTAGAGATGTAGTTACTCATGCTTTGATTGCATTGTTTGTTAAACATACACGATTCCATATATTTACTCATGTAAGGCAACTAAGGATACTTAGGATATACTTGCACATTTTTGTAACAAGGAAGGAATAAGGCCCTTGTTGCTTACTTGCATAAGCAATTAAAAAGTGAACTATGGATAAAGGTAACTCCATAGATAGTTTGGTGACAAGATCAAAGATCTTAAGGAGAATTTGGTTGTTGTAGATGAGATTTTACTAGACGACTCACTTGTGTAGACTATTCTCAATTATCTTATTGATTCTTATCGAAGTTTTATGTCTACTATTCATTTGATGATGAAAGGAAATCCAAATGCTTGGTAATTTGATAAGGTGATTTTCTTTTTGTTGTAAGAAGAATAGTCTCAAAAAAAATCATCCATTATATGTGTTGCAAATTAAGCTTTTGTGTCTATTTCAAAACGTAAAGAAAATTTCTCATTTTTCGCTTGTAAGCAAAAATATGATAATGTTGTCAAAACAAAGAAGGCTAATAAGAATGAGAAGAAAATGAGATCAAAATCTATTTTGCAAGAATGGTAAAAAAAAAAGGTAAAAGATAATGTTATTAAGGACTATCCTAAACTCGTTATAAAAGAGACCAACAAGAAATACTCTATTATGTTTGCTTGTAGATGCCTCTCGTCTAGTTCAAAATCTACAAATGTTGTGCAAGACATAAAGTCAGTATTTAGTATACAATACACATGACTCTGCTTCACATGATTCTTGCATCTCTGTGTTGCAATTTAAAAGGTATAATACTTTGATAGCGTTGCCATAAAATATATTACTTGTCTATGTAGTTTATTCACTTTTCTTGAGCCCACCACCCATAAGAGCAACACTATGACATGTGTCAATACCTTTTCTTATCCTATTAGAGGAGTTGCAAAAACTGTGCTTTTACACTCACATATACTTTTACCACTATTAATGGTAGTACTTCTATTTACAAATGCTTTGTATGTACTAGAGATAAAGAAGAATTTGTTGTTAGTTTTTGCACTGGCCAAGATTGGCTTGATTGTGAAGTTTATTGATGATAGATGTAGAGTTCATGATCTTCATTGTGGTGATATGATTATCACATCTAGTTATTATTCACTATGTCATGGAATGTACAAGCTCAATAACTATAGTAAATGTGTGGAAAATATGGCATGTGTAGTTGTAGATCCACATGCTATTTTTTCAAATGGAAAACTTTGGCATGCATGTTTTGGTAATTTGAATTTTGCTAGTTTATTGGGCCTATGGAAATCTAATATGGTGTCTTCATTGTCTACTATTGAGCACAGGGGATTCACTAGTAGTAATAAGGAGATGTCACCTATGTGCAAGAAATATATGAAAATACTCCTTATCTACCCCCTATTTATGAGACCTTACCTTATAAAATGTACCTTCCTTCCCTTAAATAATCCCCCTCCCTTACACTCACGTGGCACCATACGGTAAACCCTAGTGGACCCCCCGGGCTATTGAGGCACTTGAAAACATATTTGTAAAGACTACATAATGGGTAAAATATAGTGTGCTTCATCTCCACAAGATGGTTCAGTGAGAACTATTTGCAAATTGTTGCTTGTACACACTGATGTCTGTGGCACAATGCAAATGTCCTATTTTGGCCACTAACTTATACTTCAAGACTTTCAACAATGATTACTCTAGGTATGCATGGGTATGTGGTTTGAAAGCTAAGTCTAAAGCGTTTTTGTGGCTTTAAGTAGTTTATTAGCATGGGTTAAAATTTGTTGAGATGGAAGTGGGCAGACTCCATTCTAATCAAGGGGGAAGTATACATTTAAGGATTTTAATGCATAGCATGAAATAAAATACCAATGTACACTACCATATATATTGTAGCAAGTGTAGTTGAGAGAAATATTAGATCTCTCATGGAGATGCCATGATGCATGATTAAGAGTCGAGCTTTTCGACTTAGTTTTTGGTTTAAAACCATTTTATGTGCAACTTATGTACTTAACATGTGTCCCACTAAAGGATTGCAGTCTATCACTGAATGTGAGACTCAACATTGTAAAAAGCCATCTTTTGCTCACTTATGTGTTTTTTCTTGGATTATGGTTTTGTACCAACGCAATAATGCAAGAAGTTGGATGACAAGGCAACAAATTGCATTTTTTTTTGGTATAATAATGAAAGAAAATGTTATAAGTATGCCATTCATAAATCATATATTGGTCAATCATGATATTGCCTTTGCAAAAGATACTATTCAACCTTTACTTTCATGTACGGAAGAGACAAATGTATATTCACAAGATATCTACGATATCTTGTTGTCGCTTTTTAGTTAGCACAATCACATGTAGCACCAAATGAGGCAACTTTTTAGCCTATGCAAATTTCTCATGATACCATAAATTAGACTATTTATGATGCAAGTATATGCATGGTGTACTTCATGTGAGAGTATAGCTTGATTAGTCTAGCACCATGCCAAAATGGTTGGTGCAAACATTGTGTGAGAGTAAGTTAGATGCATTGTTGACTAGCCACACTCATTTGGGTTCTCGTAGTACCTCCTATGCATTAGATTGTTACATGTTGGCTATTTCTAGTCTATGTGAAGAGGATGATCTGGCACTTTTTGAAGAGATATAAAAGTTAGAAAATTGGATGACTTTTATATGCAATTTGAGTATGATGTTACTATCAAAAATAGAACTTAATTCTTATATGTGATTTGCCCCCTAGCTATAAGGCCATTGATACCAAGTGTCTTTACAAGTTAAAGCATGAGCTAGTGATAGTGTTGATCAATACAAAGCTAGACTTATGGCAAAGGGTTATGCTCAGCAGAAGGGTATTGTGTTTGGTGACACATTTTCTTCCACTTGCTGTATGACAACTATTTCTAGCATTTGTGCATTAGCAACTCATAATTCTTGGAATGTACATTGATTGGACATCAAAAGAACATTTCTAAATGGAAATTTACATGAGGAATTGTACATTTTTTGGCCTCATGGTTTTGTGCAAAAGAAGCAAGAAAAAAAGTATGTAGATTGAAAAAGACATTATATAGTCTAAAGCAACCACCTTGGGCTTGGTATGAGAAGATAAATGCATACTTGACTACATGTGGTTTTCACAATATTTAGCAAGTAAGAGCACCTTATATATTAGACATGAGGGTAATGTGCCTCTCTGATCATTGTGGGTAATGTTGATGATATGCTACTCATTGATCCTAATGAGACATGTAATGTAGATTTTAATGTTGAATTTAGCTTTTGACATGTCAAAATTGGGCCTATTACATCATTATTTGAGCATTCTATTCAAGTAGTGTGATGGAGATATTATTTACTCTATGACAAATAAAGTATATTGAGACATTATTATGAAAATTTGGTCTTTAGAATTACAAGTCTATTGCTACTCTTATGGAGACAAGTTTGATTTTGAGCCTTCATGATGCTATGACTACTATGATGCCTTTCTTTAACAAAAAACTATTGGATGCTTAATTCATGCATAAGACCTAACATTTAGTTTGTAATCTTCGGATGAGTAAGTTCATGCATTGTCCATGCACTAAGCATTGGCTGGCAATAAAATGTATATTTTGTTACTTGAGTAGTACTTAATACTTTGGGCTATTTTATCCCAAAGGGGGATTATTATTGCTAGATTCACATGCCTTTTTTAGATTTTGACTTGGTTTATTATTATGACACTGACATATCTAGAAGTGGTTTTTGCTTCACATTTGGCAACTCGTGCATATGGTGGTTTAGCAAGAAGTATCTCACTGTGGGCAATTATAGTTGTGAAGTTGAGTACAAGGCATGCTAATTTGGGTGTTTTGGATAGTCACATCAGCTACCACTATACTCATTAATAGTTTGAGCACATTTATAGTTACATGGAATCTAGTGTTCCATGCATATATTAAGCATATTGAGATGCATTATCATTATGTCAAGGAGAGACTCTCTACACGAAAGATTGGCTTGGTCTATGTGCCCACACATGAGAATCTTATAAATATTCTTACAAAGGCTTCTCCTTGTGGGAAGTTCGAAGCTTTCCACAAAAATTTGGGTTTATTCCCCTTTATGGATTGATTTAGTTCACTAGGCTTATTGTTGGGGGGTTAAGGGCCACTTGTAATATCCCCACAAGATCCATCATAGGAACCCCCCCCCCCCCAATTTTCATAAAAAATAATTGAATTTTTTTAACTCTCTCTCCCCCCTATCGACCCCGCCAACTGGTGGACTAAGGGGGAGATGAAGCACAAGACGCTGACGGCGGTAATCAATGTAAGTGACCTATAGAACTTATGTCGTGTACAATGTTTGAACCATTAACATATGCCTTAGCCAAAGTGTTAAGTAATATTTTGCATAGTATCACTCTTAGATCCCAAGGGGGAGAGTGAATATGTGATGGAATTGTTATCATGTCTATTCTTGCATTGTTTGGAAATACAAATGGTTGTTGGTTGATCAAGCAACATGCTAAATGCTTCTACATTCAACTACTTGTTGGTTTATCGTTTGGATCATTATTCCAAGTACTTGTGATTGATGGTAAATTCATGGCAGGGGTCCGTGATAACAAATTGCCATGACAGTAAAGGAATGTTTTCTTGGAAAATAATATTAGGGTTGATTGCCTTGATTGTGCTTGATTCTTAACTAGATTAATTAAGGAAATTACATTTTGCGCTGGTGGATCATCTCCAAGGTCGCACCATGCTTCAACCCAAGAGGGCACTGCTCGATTCATGGGCCGAAGGTTGAGAGGTGAAAAGACCACCAACCACGAAAATGGTGTTTCACTTCTAGGCTGTTTGTGGGTCATATGGAGCCCTTGATATCCCTTGCCTAGTCTGGAACAGAGTTGAAGACTACCGTGAGTCCAACGTCTGTGGAGTTGGAAGATCCTATTCTAGATAAAGGATGGAAATTGTGGTGCCATGTGATTTGGACCAGTTACTTCTGCAGGACAGAAGGGATATATAATTTCTCATGTATGGGCAGGAGACAAAGATTAACTTGAAGATAAGTTAAGGAATTTTCTTGAACTTATTTGTCAAAAAGGACTGCTTGCACTATTTTCGTGTCAGTGCTATAAGTTACGCGAACGAACCATGTTTCCTAAAAAGGCTTAATTAAGGAAGTTGATTTTAAATGTCACACATAAATGTGATAGGACCTAATTAAATAACTAAAGAACACTTACTAAGGAAAGCGGGTGGATGGAACCCCCGACGGGTCTATCCTACAGCAGGGTAGTCCCAAAGAACTAGGAGGCTTCTCACGAGGTTTTACCAATGACCGATCCTTAGGAATTGTTGGGCTAGAACCTCGATTCACACTGTTTTAGGGGATCGGAATGGGACCATGCCATATGGGTAGAGAGGTTGAGCGGTGCATCCCTCTCGTTTTCCATTCTCTTTGAACCAAGTGTGGCATGGATCTGCCTTGGATTGGATATCTGTGGGACCATGCCCTATGGATAGAGAGGTTGAGCGGTGCATCCCTCTCGTATTCCATTCTCTTTGAACCAAGTGTGGCATGGATTTGTCTTGGATTGGATATCTGTGCGTAAAGTAGGATATCCATGACTTGACGCTAGAATGCTGTCAGGAGACCTTGACCACTAAGAACCCATATTTCAGGTCGAACCCCAATGGATTCAGCCATGAATGTTCCTTTGCGAGGCGAACTCAAGAAAGCCTAGGCAACAAACCCCGTAACATTCCATGGGAGTGCTGAGCGGCGTTGCTTAGATTCATCTCTCAATGGACCATTGAAAATGTGCCTGGACAGCCGATATGCGGGCACGTTACACTACTTGTACCTAGCCCACCTACATTTACTTATATTTATTGTCTGCACACATATACATTACAAGTGATAACCATCCATTATTGTAACTTTATTCTTTATTATTTACATATCAATAGAATAAGGGAAGGTAGGTCACACATTGTGATTGTTGGAGTTTCCACATATTGTCTTACTCTCTCATGCTTGAACTTATATAGCCCTGGCTTCCACGTATGCTTCCACTCTTGCTCCACCTTTCAATTGGTATCAAAGTAGGCATTTGAGAAGCTTCATTGACATTGCATTCAATGCAATAAGAGAGCTTAACTTACAACTTTTGTAGCAACCCCATTTGAGATATGCATTGGCCTCCCTTCCTTCAATGCTTGTTCCAAGCTAGTTAAGGAGCTTCCAAGGGCCTAGTTAAGCCATGTTGAGTGCCTACTAAGCTGAGAAACCATCATTATATCCATTTTCAATGGATGCAAAGCATGTTGCAAAAGTCATAGCACTTTCGTAATTTGGCCATAACTTTTGTATACAATATTAGATTCATGTGTTCTATAGCTAAAAATGAAGAGCAGAATAAGATTTACAAATCTAAGCATTCAAATAGTTGATTGTGTGTAATTTTCAGTTCTCTATTTTACATAGTTTGGGTTTGGATAATAAGCTTACAAGTTATAGAGCTTCATATATTACATGCCTACATGCTTACAAGTTATAGAGCTTTGTGTATTACATGTCTACATGCTATTCAGTGTTCCATATACTTATGTCGGTGCTTGGTATTGATGTTTATACCCAAGTATGTTTATGATAACCTTTGAAGCTTGGATTTGAGCTTTGTTAGATGTATTTGGATGTTAGCCATTTGCTTCAATGATTGCACTTGGGCTTCTTGGATATTATGTACTTAATGTATTAAGCTTTCTTGTGCTCTTGGGCATTCTAGATTTGCTTACAATGGGAGATACATATTTTTTTCAAAGTCAAATTCTTTGAGTCAATGGGAGACTCTTTGTGCTCTTTTGGTTCATGCTATACTATTCATTGTAGAGATTTATGACTATGGGATGATTTGCTCTTGGATACCTTATACCTATTATTATTAGTGATGGATACATGCTTAATATACATTGTTGTATGCATCTATATATCTGATACCTTCTATTTTTTGACAATTCTTGGAAATTTATTGCTACAATACTAGTTGTATTTTATATATCCTAATCGCTACGCAAATATTCCTAGCCGTGGGAGGTGCTCCTTTGGTCATTTTTCTATAAATGTATGGTCATTTAGTATACTTTTATGGATAACAATATTGAAAATTGTTTATGAGAAGTTTTTAAGAGAAGATGACTTGTTTGAGTACTCTAGTGTGCCTACTATTTATAGATAGCTATATACTCTTTAGTTCTCTAATTCTTATCCTCACTTCTAGCTCAATTTTGGGGTTGTTTAGCTATGATTATAGTAATCTATATTCTTGTAATTTGAAGCCATTTGCATACATAATGGCAAATACTTCAAATGCATCCAATGACAATGTCATTTTCAATATTGAAAAGTTAAATGATAACAGCTTTTAATATTAGAAGATACAAATATGACAGCTATACCGATGCAAATGAAGCAAGGTAGGCCATTAAAACCTAAGGACATAAAGCCAAAAAATTAAAATAGAGATGATTAGGATAAGCTTGATGAGTTATGCAAGTCTACTATCATACTATATTTGTCTAAGCGTGTATACTTAAATATTATTTTAACGGATGCTGGTGCATATGATTTATGGAAGAAGATATGTGATCTTTATGACAAGTAAAGTCGTGCATCAATTGCATTGGTTTAAAAAGCTTGTGGATCTTCACATGAAGGAGCGCAACCATATATCTACTCCTTTGAATGAGTTTCACTCTATTCTCAACCAAATATCTTGCATGGCATTCAATTTGAGGATAATATAAACTCTTTGTTCCTGCTTTTCACACTACTAAAGTCATGGGATATGTTCTGTACTACAATGAGTGCCAATCCTCCTAAAGATGGCTCTAAATTGTTGAGATGGCAAGCTCAACACATACGAACATTGATGATGGACCGTCTGGCTAGATGAGTCCACACGTCTATGCTTAGCACGTCGATGGTCATTATGATCCTCACATGGCCATTGACTTATCACTTATTATATTTAGTTTGTTGCACATATCTATAACTAGCATGATTATAGTGCTAATTGATTAGTATAGTTAGTTATGCACTATTTGACTTAGCAAGCAACTTTCCTTTATGTTGTATTTTATCTATAATTTGTATATACTGTATTATGTATGGAAGAAGAAGAAAAAACTAGCAAGAAAACATTTTGGCCTCCATCTCTCTTCTTGTGTTCTTGAGTGAGCTTCCTCTTATATGTACGGTATGTGTTTGGCACAAGCTCAAGCAAGTCCCTCCACCACACCATTCTTGACATGGTATCAAAGTGGCGCCATTGAGAGAGACTGGATTTGAAGCCTGAAGTAAAGGAGAAGAAGTAAGGATTCGAGCAAGCAAGCAACCTGCAAGAAGCTCTTCCATTCTTCCACTCTTTCTCTTGGATAATGCATGTGGAGGCACCGGAAGTAGGGCAGAGTGAAAATCTCAGATTGCTGAGAGATTTGGTATGTGAGCAAAGCACTACAGGACTTTCTCACTATTTTTTTGGGTATCCGAGGCCATTTTGGGCCCTGTTTTGGAGTCACAAAGTTGCAAACATCAGTTTCAAGGTATACTGCAATTTTAGCTGTATCGATCGAAAGTGGTTGCATAGGTTGCAGATTTCGAATCTATGAATTTTTAGATGTTTTCCACGAAGCAAACATAAGTTTTAATATGTATTATTAAGCAATCAGTGAAAAATATTGCTTGGTATATTGATGTGCACTTGTTATAAAAGGTTGCAGAAAACTTGCTATTTTGTATCATTTGTGTGATAATGGCATAGAATAGTGAAAATCCCATATTTGAGAATTTGAAAAAAAACAACTATCCTTCATGGAAGTTTCATGTAATGAACTTTCTTGTTGGAAATGATCTTTATGAGCTCATTTTGAGCAAAGAAAAGGAGCCAAGCTGAGCATCCCTGCAATTGCAGATGAATTAAAGGAGTGGAAAGAATGGAATGCAAAAGACAAGAAGGTGATATATTGGCTATCTGTAGTTGTTGATAATACTATGCTGCTAGGACATATCATGAATGCAAAAACTTCACATGCAACCTAGATAATTTTTGAGAATATATTTTCAGTAAATACAAAGGCACAAAAGATTCAACTCAAGCAAGAGTTGAATACCTTAAAGAAAGCAAAAATGTATGCCAATGAGTATGTTTTGAAGGTAAGGAGTATTGTAGATGCTTTAGCAGTGACTGATGTAATACTTGATGATGATGATTTGGTTTCATCTACTTTGGATGGCCTTAATAATGCGAACGCTTGGAAATCATTGGTCACTTTTGTATATGTACGAAAGCTATTTCTAGATTTTGATGAGTTAGTCTCTCTCATGATTATCGAAGAGATCAATATGCAGGGTGACTCATAAAAGAAATGGTGAACATGTCCAAGCACTTTACTCAAGTTCAAGAAGGGGACATAGTAGATCCTCTTTGAGAGGCTGTGGCATGGAACGTACTAGTGATAACCAAAAAAATAGGTTAAATCAAAAATTTGGTGAAATCCAGGTTTAGGAGGCCATGGAAAATTTAGAGACAAGGGGAGCTCTAGAGAAAGAGGTGGATGTAAAAATAGAGATTCTAAAAATTTTACTATTTTTTACCATTATTGTGGCAAAACATATCATATTGCAACCCATTGTTATGCTAAGAATGATAATATATGCAATGATAAATTGCAACAAGAAAACTATACATCGTCTTCACGACAAAACAAAGACAAAAATGATTATATGTTTATTATGTAGCATATGATGAATAATGTTACAAGAAAGGGGACACACGATGATGTAGAATATGTCAATTCAAGTACATCTAATCATATGACTAGTCATATTGAATGATTTTGAGAGATACAAGACTTACAAAATCCAAGTTATGTGTAGACGTGTGATGATTCATGCCACCTAACTTTAGACATTGGCAAGGTTTCCTTGTCCTTAAATGATGGCTAAACAAAGAGTCTGTCAAATGTATTACATGTGCCATCAATCACAAAGAATTTAGTGTCTATTGGCAAAATGGTAGAGCAAGGGTTACAGGTTCAATTTAGTGCAAAAGGTTTTTTTGTAGAAGACTTTAATGATAAGTATAGGTTTGTCACAAAAGGAAGTAGAGTTAGCTGCATGTTCGGTTTAGATACTAGAATTCTTTCAATGAATGTTGCTATGTATGCTAAAGAAAAAAGAGTGGTTGCAGATATCAAAATATGGCATGAATATATTGAACATACAAATGTGCAAATGCTAAAATTAATATAATCCAAAGGATTGGTTACAGGTTTGCTTGCTTTTAGAGTTGCAAAATTTCATAAAGTATGTGAAGCATGCCAGTTTGGTAAGCAAGGAAGACAACATTTTTTGCATGACAAAGATGTGAGTAGAAAACTTAATGTTGTGCATACAAATGTTTGGGGGCCTACATAGAATGTATCTCTTAGTGGCAGCAAATGCTTTATCACATTTATTGATGAATGTTCAAGGAAGCTATGGGTATATCTCATGAAGGAAAAAAGTGATGTATTTGAGCACTTAAAATCTTTCAAGGTGGCTATTGAAACAGAAACAGGCTTGAAATTTAAGTGCTTGAGTTCAGATGAAGAGGGAGAGTTCCTCTCTAACAATTTTAGTGGCTTCTTGAGGTCTCATGGGATAAAGAGATAATTTACTTGTATGTATATCCTACAACAAAATGGAGTTGTAAAAAAAAAGGCATATTGGAGAAGTTACACAGCCATTGATGGCTAAAAAGAATATGCCAATATACTTTTGGTTTGAAGTTTTTCACACTGTTGTCTATATTATGAAAAAAACTCCCACAACTACAGTTCATGGGATAATCCCCAAAGAATACTTTATAGACAAGAAGCCCAATGTGTCACAATCGAAAGTGTTTGGCTATATTGCATATGTTCATATAACAGATGAGCTGTAGAAGAAGCTTGATCCAAAGGCTGAAATATGTATTTTTATTAGATACTTTTTAGAGTAGAAAGGGTATTGTTGTTCTTGTCTCACATGTGAGTTCAAAGTGAGCAAGGATGTTATTTTTTATGAGATGAGTAGTTAGTATGCATCTATCAGTGATGTATCAGATGATGATAATGATCATGATAGCTATGTGCAGAAAGAAAAGCACGAATCATGGAGTCTTAGTGGACCAGAAACATCATCTAGTACTACACCTACAGTTAGCCCTTGGTTTGGGAGACTAAAGAGTAGCCCCCACATCTTCAAGTGGTTCTACAATTATTATAGGTAAAGACAACGGAAAGAAGAAAATGTTAGATGGTAATGATGCATCTACTAGTCATCTAGGATTTGATGGAGATTTTAGTGGTTCAAAGGGTTTGGATGATGAGCTTGGTATTCCTTCAGTCTTGACACCAAGTGTATAGAGATCACATAGTAGTATAAAGGCTTCACTTAATGATCCACTGGTACATGACAACATGAGCAATATATAGCTAGCTAGGAACCCAGTATTCCATGCTAGGACAAAACACATTAAGGTGCGCTAGAGACAAAGTTCTTGCACAAGAGATTGACTTGGTATATGTCAGCATACATGATGAGATAGCTGACATTTCACCAAGGCATTAGATGCAGAGAAGCTTCGAAATTTTTGAAGCTTACTTGGAGTTGCTAAGTTGAGCTTGAGGGGGAGTGTTGAGATGGCAAGCTTAATACGTGCGAACATTGATGATGGACCACCTGGCTAGATGGATTTGCACGTCTACACTTAGCACATCGGTGGTCATTATGATCCTCACATGGCTAATGAATTTTCCTTTATTATATTTATTTTATTACACCTACCTACAACTAGCATAGTTGTTGTGCTAGTAGTCGATTAGTATAGTCAGTTGTGTGTTGTTTGACTTAGCAAGCCACCTTCCTTTATGTTGTATCTTATCTATACTTTGTGTACATTGTATTGTGTATCGAAGAAGAAGAAAAAACTAGCAAGAAAAAGTTTTGGCCTCCATATCTCTTCTTGTATTCTTGAGTGAGCTTTCTCATGTGTACGGTATATGTTTAGCACATCCGCTCAAGCAAGTCCCCCCACCACCCGATTCTTGATATAAATGTAGTGATGTAGAGAGTGCTTTCCTTATAGAAGAAATGAACATGAAGAATATTGATGTAGCCCACACTTCTCATGCCCTTATAGTTAGAGGTAGAAATGGTGGAAATGAAAATAATAACCATGATAGAGACTCATAACCCAATAGGGGCAAGTCTCAATCTTGTGGGTAATCACATAGTAAGTCCTGCAGTCATAAGAGAGCAAGGTCACGTTAGGCCACAATGCCATAATATATGCAATGAAAAGAGCAAAGAAAAAGTGCAAGATAATGGTAAAACTTTTCATGATTGTAGCATTGAGCTTAAGTCTAGTGTAAACATAAATGCCTTGGAGTGCAATTTCTATAATTACATACTTGCTACTTTATCACTTGATACTACTCAGTTAATCGATGCTCTGACTTCTTACTCTCAATGTTGGCTTCTTGATTTGGGAGTCTCATGCCATGTGACATCGCATTGTCATTAGTTTCATAGCTACAATACTATTACGGATTGTGTTAAACTGGGAGATGGAACTACAATGGATATTATTAGCATAGGTGATGTTAGACTATAGTTTGGTATTGGTACTCCGTGTGTGCTTCATGATGTATGTTATGTCTCAAATTTAACTAAAAGCCTTATCTCAGCTAGACAATTAGATGATTACAAGTATCATGTCTCTTTTGGTGGTTTTGTACGAAAGATCACTCGTGGTAGTCTTGTTTTTGCTAGAGGTGCCAAGGTTGCTAGCCTCTATTCCCTTGCTTGTCATTGGATATGTTGACCATATTTTGGTTGTGACCAATCTTCCACATGTATCTCTCTAGCATCGTTGTCATGGGTATATGTCCCTGAAAGGAATGAAAGTACTCACTTATTTGTAGTATCTTCTGCCTCTTGATTACTTATGTTTTGATTCATGTGATCATTGTTTTTATGGGCAAACAGACATGTAACTCTCATAAAAGGTTTGGTTATACATGCATGGGTGATCACTTGGCTCTTGTGCATTCAAATGTTTGTGGTCCCATGCCTTATCAATCATTGGGTGGTGCAAAGTACTTTGGTACATTCATAGATGATTAGTCACATGAGGTATGGCCTATCCTATTAAGCACAAATTAGATGTTTTTCCTACATTTTAGTGCTTTCTTGTTATGGTTGAGAACTAGTCTAGGCATGGGTTGAAATGCCTATGATCTGAAAATGGGATTGAACATGTCTCTAAGACATTTGAGCATCTTTGTCATGAGAGGGGTATTAAGCATCAATTGACTGTCCCATACACCCCACCCCAGAATGATGTTGCAGAGCACATGAATATGACTATTAAGGAAAGAGTCTATAGGATGCTTAGTCAAGCAAGCTTACCATAGTACTTTTAAGTTGAGTTACTACTACTATGCATCTCATTAATATATCCCCATGCATGATGTTGGTGATAGAGTTGGAGAGAAGGTATGGCTTGAAAAATCTCTCTTATATGCACATTTGTGAGTCTTTGGATGTGAGGCTTTCTGCCATATTCCCAAAGACAATAACAATAATTTGAAACTTAAGTTCTCGTTAAATACATATTTCTTAAATATGGTTATGCAAGTGAGATGGGCTATCGCCTTTTGGATCCACATGCTCGAAAGGTTATCCATAGCCAACAATGTTACAATCCATGAGAAAAAGATGTATATGAGATCAGAGAAGATGATTGAGATATGCAAGGCAATTTTTAGGAGAAACCTCCTATTCATAGTACAACCAGCTCTAGTTAAACTACCTACTATAGTTGCTGACAATGTAATGGCCAATTATTTGCTTGTTGTATAGGATCATGATGTTGGATAAAGAGGATAGGTTGTACATGTCCCATAACTAGCCATACATTGGATTTTGTTTCTTTGCCCAATGGGAAACATGCATTGCCATGCAAGTGGATTTACAAGTTGAAGAGTACCCCTAGTCATCCCAAGCTAGTATACAAGGCCATACTAATTGCTAATGGTTTTAATCATGAGAAAAGAGTGGATTTGATGACATATTCTCTCATGTGGTCAAGATAACTACCATATGTTTGGTATTGGCCTTGGTTGCACAAATGGATCTAGATTTGTATCCAATGGATGTAAAAATGGATTTTCTACATGGGGACTGGCATGAGGACATTTATATGCAATAGCCTAAAGTCTTTGTGGAAAAATGTAGGGAACACCTAGTGTGCAAGTTGTGGAAGAGCCTTTATGGCCTTAAGCATGCACCTAGGGAATTGTATCATAAGTTTGATTCCTTTATGCATTCACAGGGTTACTCACATAGTGATATGGATCTATGTATTTATACAAAGAAGGATCATGATGGTAGCCTTATCATTTTGGTGCTATATGTTGATGGCATGATTATTGATGGGAGTGCTCATGATGAGCTGGATACTTTGAAGACTCAGATCAAGAAGGGCTTTGAGATGAAGGACATGGGGCAATTCTCATGCATACTTGGTATATGCACAATCGCTTTAAGGGCCTTCTCTTACTATTTTTTTTTTAGTGCTTCAACTTTATCTTTTATATTTCCAAACTCCAAAGTTAAACTCCCTTATTTGGTTATGTGCCATGGTGTTAGCTAGTTGAACCCTTGATTTTCCAATATTGGCTTCCATTTGATTTCTAACCAGAATGGCTCCAAATATTATTGGTGGCTTTCATCCTCTAGTTCCACTTGTGTATTTTCATGCTATCCATTAGAGAGTTTCCCTAGTCATGCAGGAGATTCTATCATCTTTCATAATGTAGCTTCATTAACTATTAAAAAAATAGTGTTTTTGATACCTTGCATATCTTCCTTCTCCCATTTTTCATTTCCTTTTGTACCTCCTCTTGCACCCTTATTGTCATGTCATCAACTTCATCAATCAACTTGTTGGTTGCAGTCACGTCTATAGCCAACTTCTCCTCTAATTGAGCCAAGAGTACCTTGGAAAGTGCATTCGTTAAGGCTACATTTTTAACTTCCAAGTTGTTAAGTCATTGACATAAGTATTCCTTCCACAATTGGCTTGTCTTGGGTGGTGTTGTCAAGATGGTAGAGAAAGTCTTTGGGCACATCTTTATTATAGGACAGTATATATATATATATATATATATATATATAGAGAGAGAGAGAGAGAGAGAGGTTGTATATTGAGAGACAAAGAGAGAGGGCGAGGAGATAGAGTAAATATATCATTCAATAAATTCAAATTCTTTCAATAAAACAAAGGATTATAGAGAGAAAAGTTTTCATCTCATAAATTTAAATTTTTTTTAAAAAAAGAGTAAAAAAAGAAAGATATTTTCCCAAGGAAGGAGGGAAGGAGAGGAGTCCGAAAGGATGCTATATGGAAAGGGCATTCTTCAAGGTCACATTTTTTATTTGTAAGTTGTTAAATCACTGATGTAGGTATTCTTTCTATGGACCTTGGCTCTTGACTTGGCTTGGGTGGTGCTACTAGGATGATAGAGAAAGTTTTTGGGTACATCTTGCTCATAGGACAGCACACACACACACACACACACACACACACACACACACACAGAGAAAGAAAAATATATTTACGTTTATGTAAGGCCAATGTGGCCTATGATACACAATCCAAAGTACATCCATGTCTAATGTCATCTTATCAATTAAAATAAATAGGTAGCCTATGAAACAATGCTACAAATAGCTGTACAATGGGACTATGCTAGAGTAGAACCATATCTAGTATTGTCCCATTGGTAGAAATAAAAACAAAATCAAATCTAACAAAACTATCTATAGAAAATATAGTGGGGACTATAGGTTGCAGTTCATCTCAAGGTCTAACATTATCTCGGCTACTATGATGTGGTCCCTAACCACTCCACAAATATATATAGTGGTAAGTCTTTAGTGTCTCAAGATAATGCCCCTGATCCAACTATGGTGCGGCCTCCTTGGGCATGGTCCTAGTAGATAGAGTCATCTTACTCCATGAAGTGAAATGGCTCTATCCAATGTGACTCCACCGCATGGAATGGGAGGTTTCTGGTGGGATGATTCTACCTCCACTAGGATAATAGTGTTAGTAGGATCAAATTTCTGAAAAAAGTTTGTCAACACTCTCTGTGTGGATCACTCTGGGTGAGCTAGTCTCCTGTCTTGCAGTAGTGCTATGTGGTGTCTCTAGAGCTCTAGGAGAAAGAGACCTAGGCATCTCTAGTCCTTGTACTCCATGACATGATGAAAAGTCCCAAGACCATCATGGAAGAGGTAGTGGCATCGTCCTCATATGTCATAGTATACTATACATCTACATATATATTGCTCCTCTATCTCAGGCTCTTGGCCACAAAGTTGGCAAGTCCTATCCTCTAATGGCATATCTATCCACCAAATGTCTCCATTTGTAGCCTATGAGAGGAAGAGTGAATCTAGCCAATAGCGACCATATGTTGTGGGAGAGATGGGTGTCTGTGTATGCTAGTTGAATAGTGAATCCATCATCAGAGAGACACAAGGAGTGACTCTGGTAGAACTCCATCCTCAATCCTATAGGGAGTGCTGGGTAGATCTATATCCTCATCATCTCAATCCTCAAGATATCAGCTCTGATCACCTGGTTTAGCTCTGATTGGCTATGAGAAAGTGTAGGGTATTAAAGGCTACAATCAAAAGGTAGAAGGGGATCAATATCCAAGCCATGTAGGCTCATCCAGATAGTCATTTATGAAAACCAATAGTTCTTCTCACCCTCTATTGCTAACTGTCTAGATGAGTTTAGTGCCAAACTAGAGTATCTATGACATGGGAGCTCCCATAATTTGTGCCAAAATGTCACTACCCTAAAGAGTGCCTCTGTGACTATAGGTGTTGTCCCTAGCTTTGTTGTAACAATGGGATGTGGGATGGAGGGATTGCTCCTAATCATACGTGCTATCATCAAGATTAATGGTCTTTTGATGCTATCCTAGCCATCATAATAATCTCTCTCTATTCTAGTCTAATCATGAGTGGGTTAAGATTCCTATGTACAAATTGCAGCCCTATATCTCTATTCCATATAGTAGTGTAGGTGTGACTAGGGTGTCAAACAACCATAGTTTGGTGCAAGGCTCTTGGAACTATATGTGAGCACATTGGATCTTGAATGCCCCTAATGTTGAATAGCCTTGTGTACATACATGTCTTTGATGCCCCTCTCAATGAAAATCATGGGCCAGTCAAAGTGACTCCTAGATAGACATATTCCCTCACATGCTCCACTATATCTCCTCTCCAAAAGTGAATTGGAACATAGATCTAGTTACCCTTGCTGCTGAAGTATTGAAAACCGTGGTTTTGGTCTTCCCAAGGTTTATTGTGAGGTCTCTGTCTCTACAAAAGATGTGCAAAGCATCTAGGTGGCATTGTAATCCCTCTGGTAAATCTCAAATGAGAAAAAAATCATTTGCATACAATGAACATCAATATCAATACTCATGCTAGGGTAGCTTTGGCTCCTCCTCGATTAATGTAGTGAAACATTTCATCTACATATAAACCAAACAATGTGGGTGAAAGTCGACATCCTTGTTTCACTCCTATGGTATTGTACACAATAATATCAGTATCAACACCCCTACTAGGCTAGCTCTGGCTCCTCCTCCTTGGTCAATGTAGTCAAACACTTCATCTACATACAAACCAAACAATGTGGGTGAAATTCAACATCCTTGTTTCACTCCTATGGTATTATTAATCCTCTCTAATAGTCCCCCCAAGTGTCTATACATGGCCTATCAATGTCTCATATAACGCATAGATACCCCATCGTATACCCTTTGGCACTCCAATATCTTGAAATCTTTGCATAATGTGTGTATGAGACACACTATGGAAAGCTTTGTGAAAATCCACAAAGCAACAATAGATCCTCTTACCCTAAGCTCACATCCTTAATAATGGCTCTGAGTATGAGGATATGGTCTAGTGTGGTATATTTGCAGTTGAAACATGCCTATCCTTTTTCTCTCTTGCCTTGCATCTTGGTCCACTCACTGGGTTCATGCTCCATTATAGATCTATATAACTTTGCCAAAGCAGATCATGATAGTCGTGTAGTTGCTAGGGATCAAAGGATCACCACTCTTTAAGAGTGAAATTATAGTATTCTTTTGGGGAAACCCTCACGTACTGCTCTATTAAACATATGTGCTAGTTTAGGTGCTAGTATGTCGCACGCATGTGAGAAATGTTTTGACACTAGCCCATCCTCATCATATGCTCTCCCATTTTCTAATATATAAATCACATCCCTAACCATTTTTCATGTGAAGAAAGATGATTGTGTTGGCTACATAGACGTTGTCGTTGTGGCAGATCATACAGTTGTCCCCCATAATGAAATCAAGCGTTTGGTGAAGTAATCTGTATAGGGGGTTATCTTTCTTGAAACATCTTCCATTGCACTCTTGCTATCCCGTCCCAAAAATAGTTTATATATCTATGCTTCTACTTTTGCCAAGTAGTCTTGCTTCTTCGGCACAAGGTATTTGAAGAATGACCTTGCTTGGCAATGTGTCCAAGTGCCTGGTTTCACTTCTTCATAAGCAAGCCCAAGTAACTTTGCAACCATCATCATACTAGCTATTTTGGGGAATAGTAGATCATATGAGTCTACATCAGAGTAGGGTATATGGGAATGCATACATGGTTGATTTGTGTATGGCCTCTGCCAAGTCCCTTATACATTCCTCTTATGATCTACTCAAGTCTAATGTATGTAAACTAGTTTACAAAGAGTCACTATAGATGTGTGAGGTTTATTCTACAAAGTAGTATTTGGGATGTTTGGAGAGACATGGTGTTCCATGTTTCATATGTCCACAAGAGAGCATGAAAATCAAAATAGCATGATCTATTGCTATGCCAACTAGTCTCTTAGATATCTTACATTTTTGAATTTTTAGTATCAACATTGGCGAGCCTATCAAACAGCTCACAACACTTGCCCCTCCTTTGTGATTCCAACATGCCAAATTGCCAAATCTTGGCCATTGTGTTAGACCATTAATGATGGCTAGTCTCTGTGTGCACTTCCAAAGCCAATAGGTGTGTCCCATAGGTAATCCCTTCTTGATCCTAGACTCTCCTATGTAAGCCTATTTCATCTATGTCAATCTCTTTGAAGATGGCATTATCATGAATACAAAGTCACTCTATCTATCTCTAGTGCATGCATTGAAATCTCCCACTCATAATATATCCCCAATGCTGGTGAGAGATGATTTTTTACTCCAAGAAGTGCTTAAAATTAGCCAAAAAATCCAAATTTCAAGGGAAAATAGACTTCGTCGAAGGCGGCAGCTACAATCAGTACGATTTTAAGCGGCAAGCCCCTAAAGTGCTATAAAGACCCACCGGGCGACAATTGGGAAATTTTCATAATTTTTTCGACTGTTGGATGAGACTTCAAGAGATACCCGACAGTGGGGGACTTCGAGATGGACATGCTGTATTTGTCTAGATCGTGATTTCGACGCCAGACAATCAAACAGAGACAATCAAACAAAAGTGCCTGGGGTCCAAAGCCCAGAAGAGACTTAAGTAAAAAAGAACTTAATGGATTAGGGGGGGTGTGACCTTTGGGGTCTCCACCCCCCAAATCGATTTCTGGGGGGGAGGGGAGCGGGGCATTTTTTCTCTACGCATATGGTAGAAAACGGTGATACTCCCCTCCTCCATGGAAAAATGAAGCGTGGGGGCTGAAGAACACCCCCCCCCCCACCAATTGCATCACTAATCTTCTTGCTTTCCACGCTCTTCATCGCCGGTCTTCACGTGAGCAATGGCTGCCCAAATGAAGGGAACAAGTTTTAATCTTTCTCTCTCCTCCATCTCTATCCTCCAAGTGGTGCTTCACATGGCAAGAATCAAGAAAAGAATACGATGACAGATGCTTGTCCAACATGAATCGGATTGCTCCAAGATCAAGAGGAGGCTGAGGGGAGATGTTCAGCATTGAAAATTTGATGTTGGTCGGTGGTCCATTGGCAACCCAAAAACATAATCAAAAAACCCGCAACATGCAAGTAAGCGGTGTGCGTCATTTTTACAAATGAAATTATTTTCTTTTTTATGTTTGATGGTTGAAATGGAATTCATATGGAACAAAGATTTGTTTGGATCTTGTTTGCATTATGATTGAGGACTATGCATAAAAGAAATGCAGATCCGTAATGATAAATAGTCATAATAATTAAATTATAGCTCGAAAAGTGTCTTTTTAGAGGAAAAATGAGGATTTGTTGGTTTTTCGGGTGCGAAAAAGAGATGCGCATGGGATAAAATTCTAATAAAAACCATTGTTCAACTATCATAATCAGTAACTGATCATACATTTTCAAAAATCTATTTTCATGCACAAATAAATAGAGAAAAATAGCTAAAAATAAAAAAATAGGATTTTCGAATATAAAAATCTAAAAAATTATGATTCGTGGTTGTGGCTGTATAACAAAGCTAAGGCATGAAGTTTGGCTTCAGTTTCAGCTTTGTTTATGTGTCATAGTTCATGGTTTTTCCGTTTTATGCGAAAAAATACATACAAAATAAAATCCTACACTTATGCAACGCATGATAACCTAAACGTTAGAGGGAAGGAGTGATGTTAAGAGATTAAGAGGGTTGAGATGGTGTGAATATTTGAAATATTTGATTGTGCATTTCATTTAGAATTGCAATATTCCAATTTAAGGGGCTGGTAGCACGAGAAATCGGTGTTAGTCTCCATACATCGAAGCATATGTTTAGTGAAAATCATGGAAGGGTTGTTTTTCCACATCACAAAGTGCTGATTTGATTAATATTGTTTTTGCACTAGGATCATAGGCACTATGCATAACGCATGACATGGTATCAATCTTGGATTGCATAGCAATTGTCTTCCTAGGATATGACTTCTACGTGGAGTGGAAAGGAGCCTTTGCTGTAGGGCAGTCGTACGCTTTCGTTGGGACTGTTTGGTGAGGATCTATATACTCCTGGATTGTACAAAACAAGAAAAGAGTGGAGCTTGTGCGTTATGTTTTATATCTTGGAGTGATGCATCTTAGGGCCGATCCCCGAGGTATAAGAGAGTTGCAATGGAGACGCGGCAATCAGTCGAGGGGAGCTTCCTTATATTTTTGTTACAAGGCACTATGCCTATATGTTATGGGATCTCCCTCTGAGGAGAAGGGAAGGTAAACGTTGAACTACATATCAGCTACTACAAACGTATAATTAAGTCTATCTAGTGTACATCAATGTATTACAGACGCTCCTAGTCCGCAAGGCCGTGTGGTGTGGTTGTCTGTTGTGTGCATGAGGTCTGACTAATGCCATAGCCAGTGCCGGCCAATTTTAGGTCCCATCAGTGGTGTGTTTACCGGGATCCACCAATAAGCGGTGGTTCCGAATCTAGGGTTTCTAGGCACCAAATAGTTGGTTTATGTCCTCTGATAAGAACCATGAAGCCGAAATACAAAAAGAGCAACGTGCTGAGAGGGCTAGATGGCGGTTGGAGATTCTAAGACACTATTCTCCTCAAAGGAGCAGCCTACTACGCATAAGCGGTAGTGGTTCTGATAACCTAAGTGTCATAAGCAGCCCTTTGAGTGCAAGAGGAAGTCTTAATACTTCCTCTCTTCCATTCAATCAACCCATTTCAAGCGGGGGTGTAGTTTTACCCGCACAAACTCCTGGTGTCAATCCGGTTGTAGCCATGGCACAATCCATCGCAATTCCAGCAAGGACACTGGATTTACTAGCATTAGGAGCACCTTTGCCCATCTTCCATGGGTTAGTAGAAGAAGATGGAGAACTCCTTTTTAAGGAGTTTCAAACACTCATGTTCAACTACCAAACCCAAGACGAAGGACTTCTAATGATGTTCTTCAATATGACGTTAAAAGGAAGGGCAGCAATATGGTATTATGATCTAGAGGCTAGAACCATAACTAGCACTGACCAATTCTTCATGGCCTTCCGTAGAGAGTTTGCTCTTGAGAGGGGTGAACAGTATTAGTTGCGCGTCTTGAATGTAACACGCCAAGAGCCAAATGAGAATATCTAGGCCTATGCCAAGAAGCTAAAGCAAGTTCTTCGCAAACTTAATACTTATATCCCCATTCCACCGGTTGCACAGTTGCAATATTTTCTACATGGATTGGATTTCAATATCCAGGTGTAGCTTAGCAGTGTTCCTTTGGTCGACGTTGAAACTGCTATTACCCAAGCAGAAGGAGTAGAGTTGCGCTTGCAAGCAACTTATGTAATAATGATAAATTCAAATGGTTATAATTTGGCATTGACCAACGGGAGTCAAGGGGACCCCATGTCAAATGTGAATGGAAGAGGGAGTATCATGCCAAATTTACCTAGGTTACCAGCCCCTCCCAGTGTATGACTATGCCTATGGCTAGTCAGGCAGCCCCACTAAATGGTGGAGGCCAAATAACGAATCTTAATGTTGTCCTAGTAGGTCAGCGGCAAATTCCTAATCAAGTAGTTAGGCTGATGGGATGACATACAAATGATCGCGGCTATGAGTCAAGTGCCTCTAATGTCCTGGGCGAAGTTAAGAACATGATGAAGCACTACATTGATATGATTTCTAAACAATATAGACAAATAGCTATGGATCTTAATTTCCTTAAGAAGTAACAAAATTTGATAGGGAGTCGATGCCCTGAAGAGGGTGCCCTCTCAAGATTTAGTTATAAATAGTGTAGTGGCCAACATTTCCCTACCGAATGTCAAATGCAATATTTGTGGAAAGTCTGGCCACTTAGCTGCTACCTGTTGGAGTAAGATTAATTCTCTCCAACAAGGGAGTAAACTGCCAGGTCCAGTTAACCATCGAGCACAAGGGAATAATCTCCAACAAGATGAGGGACCAAGACAACTACTGCAATGAGCAAATGCTAATTTAGAGGAGTTGCCTCATGGCGGTGGAGTCAGTCTTATTGAGGTTAAAAGATGAAAGAGGGTGATAAAGAAACTATAAAACTTGTCGAGGGAAACCCTAAGCAAGATGCTAGGGGGAAACAAGTTCTGAATCCTGATATGGAAGGTGGACCTTTAAGGCCTGTTGATTGTAAAGTTGATCCCGAGAAGGATAAAGGATTGCCAAGAAAGAAGGCAAAAGTTAAAAAAGAGGCACTAAAGCCGACCAACGGAGAGAATGGTTTGGTGCGATAAGAGAACTTTGGCTAACTACCATGACTTTGATTTAGCAAGTTCTCTTTGCGAAGTTAAACCAGATGTGAATCTCTTGCAATTGATTAAACTTTCTCAAGGAGTACACAAGGAATTCAAAAAAATCCTGCGTATTGGTTATATTCTAGAACCTTTGGGCATAGCACAAGTGGGAGAAGATTGGTTCAATCATATTGAAAAGCATTGCCCTAGGGTTCCAGCATACATGGATGGAATATTAGTAGAGCACGCTATCGTAGACACTAGATCCTCTGTCAATATCATGAGTTTAGACTTGATGGAGAGGCTAGGTCTAGAAATTCAAAAAGACGGCTCCACACTTCTTAGGATGATGGATATCAGTCTAAGACAACCAGAAGGTTGCATCACTAAAGTCCACGTTACCGTTACGAGTGTGGAATGCTATTTGGGCTTTAGGGTGATAAGGTTTGCAGGACGTCCTAGCTATCGAGTTTTGCTAGGAAGGCCATGGATCTTACAAATAAATTGCCAAGTCGATATACCCGCTGGTCGAGTGATTCTAGATAGAGGTGCCAATCCTGTAATAGTGGATGCTTACCCTGAGTCTCCTCAGAGTGAGAGCGCTCCTTTATCCTCTATTGAACTAGAAACAATAGATGATCCATCTGGTAGTGAAACGTCATTGAGTGATGGATCTAAAGAAGGGTCCACTATAGAGGACATTTATCAGGTCATATTGAATGAGCCAATAGAGCCTCAAGATCGAATAAGAGATGTTGACATTATTGAGTTGGACCTTGGTACGCCTAATGATTCGCGGCCAATTAAATTAGGTTCCATGCTCAGTTCGAAAGAGAGAGAGGACTATGTGTCCCTAATTCAGGAGTTCTATGACATCTTTGCTTGGAACTTAGGGGCATTCCCCCCAGTTTGGTTGTGCATACTATTCTTGTAAAGGAAGGTACCCGTCCTGTACGTCAGAAAGTAAGGCGCATGTCTTTTAAATTAAGGGATAAACTATTTGAGGAGCTTCAGAAGTTGTGAAAAGTGGGTTTGATCTTCCCTATTCAGCATACTGAATGGTGTTTGCCAATTGTGATTAGAAAGAAGAATAATAATCAAATCCGGCTTTGTGTAGACTTTAGAGAGTTGAACAAACAGACTGTTAAAGACTACTACCCGTTGCTCTTTATTGGCCAAATTTTGGATCAATTAATGGATAGGAAAATATATTCGTTAATGGATTGCTTTGCGGGGTATAACCAAATGGTGATTGTTGAGCAAGACAAACTAAAAACGACATTTATTACGGTCTTCGATACCTTTGCGTACTATGTGATGGCATTTGGTTTATGTAATGCACCTGGTTTGTGGCAAAGAATAGCCGACAAGACCTTTGGTGACATCTCCCCAGAGGAGTTGAAAGTATTCATTGATGACCTGGGGACAGCCACCACAAGAGAAAGACAATTGATTATTTTGCAAAAGTGTTTTGAGCGTTGCAGACAATTTTGCATAGCTCTCAACCCATGGAAGTGCGTCTTTGGAGTGCCTTATGAGCTATTGTTAGGCCATGTGGTCATTTCAATAGGGATTGCGACTGACTGTGAACAGATCAAGGTCATAGCCGCCATGAGTCCGCCGCGTATTCCAAATGAGTGCATAACTTTCTGTCATCGGTAGGGTATTATCGAAGGTTTATCAATGCCTTGGCAGAAAGAATGTTGCCATTGACGAACCTATTATCCTTTAACTATGAGTTTACATGGAGTGATGCTTGCAAAGTATCTTTTGACGATGTGAAGCAGGAGCTTGCCAAAGCACCAATTTTAAAAGCACCTAAAAGGAGTGAAATGTTCTATATATTTGCTAGTTGGAAGTTGGATATATTGGAAATTAACTATACCTATATGGAGAAGTTGTGCCTTGCAATGGTATTTGCGACCGAAAAGTTCAGGCACTACATTCTCTATGAGAAGGTGGTTTTTTATACGAAGGTGGAAGGGCTTCGATTGTTGCTGAACAAGTTACAGCCACCAGATCGTTTAGCAAAGTCGTTAATCACTTTGCAGGAGTTTGATTACAAGATCAAGAGCAAGCCACCGAAGCTACATGGCATCGTAGAATGTCTTGTGGATTTTTGAGAGTTGTGGATTTTTGAGAGCCAAAGGAAATCTTGGCTGAAGGAAGTGACATGGAAACATTGTTTAAGATTGATACGTCTATTCCCTCCTGGTATGCTGCTATAATGCACTACTTATCTACGAGAGAGACTGGAGCTACTCTATCCAAATCCGAGAAGAGGAAAATTAAATAACAGGCATTGAAATTTTCCTTGATCGCAGGAACACTATATCGATAGGGTGTTGATGATATCTATCACCGATGTGTGATACCTGACGAGGTTCTATTTATCTTGGAGGAGTGCCATGACTCCGCTTGTGGAGGGTACTTTGCTAGACAGTTGACGGCACAAAAGGCTTTAAGAGCTGGTTATTGATGGCCGTTCATCTTCCAGGATTCATTCGAGTATGTTAAGAGATGTGACACATGTCAAAGACATGACAATCGAGAGAATAGAAAGCGACCACTTACACTTATTATGTCTATCATTCCATTTGAAAAGTGAAGAATCGATTTTGTGGGTCCTGTTACCCGTCATCTACTACTCAAAAGAGATACATTATAGTAGCCACTGATTATTTTACAAAGTGGTCAAAAGCACGGGCGATGAGGCAAGACAATGCAAAAGAGACTGCCAGGTTTCTACTTAAGCATATTATATGTCGTTTTGGTCCGCCAAAGGAAATAGTATCAAACCGTGGAACTCACTTTTTGAATAAGGTGATTAAAACAATGACTGAAGCATGGAAGATCAAGCATAACAAGACGACTCCCTATAATCCGCAAGCCAATGGACAAGTTGAAAGTACCAATAAGCAGCTTGTGGGTATCCTATCCAAGATAGTCTCCGAAAAGAAACGAGATTGGGATACAAAATTGTATGGGCATATAACACAACATTTAAACAAGCCACTGGCCACACCCCATTCAAATTAGTTTATGGGGAGGAGTGTGTCTTGCCCTTGGAAATTGAGTTTTCGACCATAAGATTCGCAATCAATCATTCTTTGGGAGAGGAAGATGCCCTATTCGAGTGTTTTACGAGTATAGCCCACTTAGATGAGCTCAAATTGCAGAGTTTGTTGCAGCAGAAAGTGGCTAAGCATCGGATGAAGCGACTGCATGATCTAAAAGTGAAAGAAATATACCTTTAAGAAAGGACAATTAGTTCTATACTATGATGCTCGTAGGGAGCTATTTCTAGGAAAGCTGGAACCTAGATGGGATGGCCCTTACAAGGTAGTTAGGATAGGTAAAAATAAGTCCATGGCTTTACCAATTAATCTATAGGGAGTGGAATTTAAAAATCAGTTAATGTTAATAAGATTAAACCTTATTATTTCTGAATATGCTAACGTGCTAAATGCATTGCAAGTCCATGCTGGGGTTGATTTGAGACTTGCAAGAGAGCTTAAACTGGTTAATGAGACAATTAATCTCTTATTTGGAGCACCCATATCTAGAGCAAAGATATCATCAAGGGAATATATGGTGGAGCAAAGGGTGCAAAGTGATTGAGCGTGAAGATGGTACCTTTGTGTGGGAGATCAAAGTTTTCTGACATCACTGTTTACAAATCTTAACGAGCATCTCTATTGAGTTTAATGAAGAAGGTGGGATGGAGCCGTCAGTTCATCCTCTAAATATATTGAATTTTGACGATCATAATTATGAATAGGGGAGTTCTTGATGGCTGGCTGTGTAAACCCACTGTGAATGTATACGTTATACTTTGATAAAGTGTCCCAGGGCCCTAATAAAAAAGAAAGTGTTGGAGTAGTTATCAGATATCCCCGATGTAGAGTTACAATGAAATTAGCTGCTTATCTTGGGTTAGGATTCACTAACAACTTTGCAAAGTATAAAGCCTTGATTATGGGACTAAATATTGCCAAAAAAGGTGGTATTCGGAGGTTGTTAGTAAAAGGGGATTCCCAGTTGATTGTAAATCAACTAAATGGGGCATACACAATCCAAAATCCTATCCTTCGCATGTATTATCGAACTGCTATGACCCTACTTGATGAATTTGAGGGAGTATCTCTTCAACTGATTCCACATTTTTGGAATCAGTTTGCGGATTCATTAGAAAATTTTGCTTATGAAGAGAGTCTCTTCTTCAACTATGGTCCTAGTTTGAATGTGTCTATTGATCATGAGATAGGACCTGGTCGCTTGTGGGGAGTTTGTGTTCTATGACATGCGATGCTTGATATGGGTAATGCGAAGAGTGGCCAAGACCCATCTACCACTACTATCTTGGACCCATAGATTGGTTAGACGACATGTTATGCGTACGCCTCTTGCTATATATGTAGAAGGGATGGGTCACAACTTAATGCATTTAGTTTAGGGCTAAGAGCCCTATTTTTTTCCTTGGAATGGAGCGTATTTTCGTATATCTGCCTTCTTCCAAGGAGGGATCTATATGAGCTGGTTTGTTTGATTTCTTTAGGCCAAGAGAGCCTGTTAGTTTGCAGTATAATGTGTTATTTCTTTAGACCAAGAGGGCCATATGTCTATTTGGTACAGGTACGTTTAATAGTTTGTTGTTTTAGTGATTGCATCATATAGGTTGACAAAGTCGCTGGAGGGAGCCTTTGTTGAGGAGCAGCTTCTTGTGGCCATTCCAAGTGGTTCCGTCTCCTTTTGGAGTCTTTTTTCCTTAAGCAATTAATAATATATGTGTATGTAAGGGTGCTTTCTTCTTATTTGTTGGGGACCAGCAATCAAGACATGAAGTCCCATGTTTAGGTTCGATATGTCTGGGGGGAGGTCTTAGTAGTTATTGTCTCCTATACCGGCATTGTCAAGCACTGAAAGACCTGTTTTAGACGGGAGTTCTAGTGACCTTGTTTTGCTGCCCTGCTAGGCGACTATTCTAGGAGATCCTATTAGTGTGGGGCAATTAGAGAAGTCTACTAAAAATAACCAAAAGAAAAAACCCTAAATATCCGAAAGAAAATCTATAAATATACAGAGATCTATAAAACGGAGTTTTAATCCCTATAAAAATAGAGAAGAAAGAAAAATATTTGAGCAGTTGTTTATCGCCTTGCGAAGGCTTTGTAGGTTTCTGGAGACGAGACGAGACCCAAGGCCGATGCCTTGTCTTCCTAGGGGTGACAACTAGCTGAAAAGCAAAGCAAATAAAAGAAGGCTGGAGTGAAAATAAAAGTGAGTGTTAGAAAAGAATTAAGTGTCGCCTCGCGAGGGCTTTGTAGGTTCTTGGGTACCGAGACAGGACTTGTGGCCGATGCCTTATTCTCCTTGGGTCACTACGCTCAACGCCCTCCTTTTTACACGCCCAAGTATGGAAACCTACAGAAAGATGTGCTAAAAAACAATACTACTTTTTTATCGAGCTATAGGAGTCCTCGCCTCGTAGGACCTCCTCGTTGAGTTGTCCTTACTTAGGTAAGTAGTTCAAACCACCACTTAGGATGACCTCTTTGATAGTTATTTTTGGCTTGGCCGTGTTGGAGTAGCAGGTTAGTGACTAGCTTTAGGCTTTTCTATCAGATTATGCTAGACCTACTCCTCCTAGATTTCCTGCCTTGGTTTTGTCGAGGTAGGGTGAGTGTTGTGATGTATTTTGTTGTGTATCTATTTTGTATCAGCTTGATGCTCTTTGTGGCTGTGTTGCTATGCAGATTTGTTCGTGGGATTCGATGGCCTAAGTCACCCTATCGCGAGGTCACCAATTAGAGATATTTTTTGACTCCGAGAAGTGCTAAAAATTAGCCAAAAAAATTAAATTTCAAGGGAAAAATAAACTTCGTCGAAGGCGACAGCTACAATCAGTACGATTTTAAGCGGCAAGCCCCTAAAGTGCTTTAAAGACCCACCGAGAAATGGTTGGAAAATTTTCATAATTTTTTCGACTTTCAAATGAGACTTCAGGAGATGCCCAGCAATGGGGGACTTCGAGACGGACATGCTGGATTTTTTCAAATTGTGATTCCGACGCCAAACAATCAAACAGGAGTGCCTACGGTCCAAAGCCCAAAAGGGACTTAATGGATTAGGAGGGGGTGTGACCTTTGGGGTGGGATGTAACCTTTGGGGTCTCCACCCCCCAAATCGATTTCGTGGGGAGAGGGAGGGAGCATTTTTTCTCTGCACACGGCAGAAAAACGGTAATACTCCCCTCCTCCATGGAAAAATGAGGCGTGGGGGCTGAAGAACAACCCCCCCCACCAATTGCATCACTGAACTTCTTACTTCCCATGCTTTTCATCGCCAGTCTTCGCGCGAGAAATGGCTGCCTAGATGAAGCGAACCAGTTTTAGCCTTTCTCTCTCCTTTATCTCTCTCCTCCAAATGGTGCTTCACATGGCAAGAATCAAGAAGAGAATGCGATGACGGATGATTGTAATCAGATTGCTCCAAGATCAAGAGGAGATTGAGAATAGATATTCAACATTGAAGATTTGCTGCTAGTCGGTGGTCCGTTGGCAACCCGAAAACATAATTAAAAAACCCGCAACACGCAAGTAAGCGATATGCGTCATTTTTACAAATGAAATTTTCTTATTTTTAATGTTTGATGGTTGAAATGGAATTTATATTTAAAAAAAAAAATTAGATCTTTTTTGCATTATGATTGAGGGCAGCGCATAAAAGAAATGTAAATCCGTAATGATAAATAGTCGTAATAGTTAAAATATAGCCCGAAAAGCGCCTTTTTAGAGGAAAAATGAGGATTTTGTTGATTTCGGATGGAGAAAAGAGATGCGCATGGGATAAAATTTTGATAAAAACCATTGTTCAGTTGTCATAATCAGTCAGTGATCATAAATCAAAAAATAATCTATTTTCATGCACAAATAAATAGAGAAAAATAGCTAAAAATGAAAAAAAAAATCGTGTTATAAAAATCTTAAAAATTATGATTTGTGGTTGTGGCTGTATAACAAAGCTGAGGTATAAAGTTTGGATTTAGTTTGGATTTGTTTATGTTTCATAGTTCATGGTTTTTCTGTTTTATGCGAAAAAACACATACGAAATAAAACCCTACACCTATACAATGCAACATAACCTAAACGTTAGAGGGAAGGAGTGATGTTAAGAGATTAAGAGGGTTAAGAGGGTGTGAATCTTTGAAATATTTGATTGTGCATTTCATTTATAATTGTGATATTCCAATTAAAGGGGCTAGTAGCACGAGAAATCGGTGCTAGTCTCTATACATTGAGACATACATTTAGTGAAAATCATGAAAGGGCTGTTTTTCCACATCACAAAGTGCTGATTTGATTAAATTTTTTTTTACACTAGGATCATATGCACTATGCATAATATATGACATGGTATCAGTCTTGGATTACATAGCAATTATCTTCCTAGGATATGACTTATACGTGGAGTGGAAAGGAGCCTTTGCTGTAGGGTAATTGTACGCTTTCCTTGGCCCGACTGTTTGGTGAGGATCTATATATTCCTGGATCGTATAAAACAAGAAAAGAGTGGAGTTTTTGTGTTATGTTTTATATGTTGGAGCGATGTACCTTGGGGCCAATCCCCAAGGTGTAGGAGAGTCGCAGTGGAGCCGCGACAATTAGCCGAGGGGAGCTTCCTTATGTTTGTGTTACGAGGCACTATATCTATATGTTATGGGATCTCCCTCTGAGGAGAAGGGAAGGTAAACGTTGGACTACATATCAGCTACAAACGCATAATTAAGTCTATCTAGTGTACATTGGTATATTACAGACACTCCTGGTCTGCGAGGCCGTGTGGTGGAATTGTTTGTTATGTGCATGAGGTCCCGACTAGTGCCATAGCCAGTGCTGGCCCATTTTAGGTCCCATCAATTGGCATATCTCATAATATCCTCATAACTTGTTATAGGCTTCTCATGCCAAAACTTTAAAAAGGGGAACATGAAGCTAGAAAAATATTTAAAAATGGAAAAAAGAAAACAAGGACTGCAAAAAGAAAATGTGAGTAAGTTTTAGAGCTCTTGGACATGCCACCATAGCTCATGAGAGAGCTAAAAGAAGAGAGAAACTCAATAGGATTAGACCCAATGACATCCTGGGAGTTACTTGATGCTTAGAAGTTGGATCTTGGACAATGTATACTGTTATAATAATAGTAACCAACAGGGTATCTACTATCATAAAACATTCACAAGGTAATTCTAAGTCTTCTAAAACATCTCCTTTATGTATATGATGCTCTATTGCTATTCGATAATTGCTAAAATAAGAATCCATGCTTTTATGAAGGATTGAAGAAGCAAAGGCTTGCATTTTCATTTATGTAATAACATTAACTAGCAAGGTATATATTGTAACAAAGGTTTCTCGTAGTGTTCCAAGGCTTTTAGAGGCATCTCCTTCATGCATCTGCTACTCTAAGGATAAATAACATTGTTAGAATAAGAGTATATGGCTTTATGAATATTTGGGATAGCATAGGGATTCTTTTTCTTTGTTGTAATAAAATTGTCATAACAGGGTTGAAGCACTAATTCGGTCCCTATACAACGTTTTAACAAGATCTAATGTATACTAAAGCTTGGCAATATGCTCAATTGATAGGGGTTGTCATATATGACATTGTTTGATAGTATACATAGTTTTGGAGCCCAAATAATTTATGTAAGCCTATGTAATGCAGGGTTATGTCAATGAACAAGGTGCTCTTTGAGTCAAAGTCTTAGAGCTTGGATTATATCCTTATACTTGAGTGCATGCACAATGACTGTATCTGACAAACTCTATCATACAAAGATTGAATCAAAGGACTTTTTGCGGGTTTCTATCTAGATGTTCAATGTCTGTTAGGAGGGAAGTAACATATTGCAATGTATATCCACACATACACACACACATGCAGAAAGGAGAGAGAGTAAATATTTCATTTCATGAATTCAAGTTTTTTCAATAAAACATGGGATAGTAGAGAGAATGTTTCATTTCATAAATTCAAATTCTAACATTAGGAGAGGATAGCAAAATGCTTGTATTTTCGAAACCTAAAAGAATTTGAATTATCACACAATACCAATATCCTCTTTCACTTGTGGGTGGAACACTACATATCTAGGGATCAAGCCTTTCAAATTCATTGTTCATTGAACAAGGCCTTCTTACATGTGTGCATCATCCACAAAAAGTATAACATAGTCTTACCTCTTGAACTCTACTCATGCCACAATGTCAAGTTATTTTTATTTTGTCATATGCTTGGGTCTTTCTTGCTTAATACGATAAACAACCAATTACAAGTTTAAAGTTGTGATTCACATTAATTCATAGATATTTCCACAAAGAGAGAGAGAGAGAGAGAGAGAGAGAGAGAGAGAGAGAGAGTGTGTGTGTGTGTGTGTGTGTGTGTGTGTGTCAATGTGTGTGTGAGCGTGAGGATGAACTCACATATGTATACACATAGACGCAAAAGGAGAGAGGCACGTACCATGGTTGGTGAAATCAAACCATATGTATACACACAGACGCAAAAGGAGAGAGACACGTACCTTGATTGGTGAAGTCAAACCATAGTGTGGTTTAACAGGGAGGGGGAGGGAAGGGGTTCTTTTATAAGCAAAGAAGGGGAGGGGGGGGGGGGGGGGGGGGGTGGAAGATGGAGGAGAAAAAGAGGGAGAGGGTGGTGGTTGAAGAAATCTAATTCCTTAAAAGGAATTTTCAAATTTCTTTTCACCAAAAAGGGATTGTTGGTAACCCCCTTTCTACATCAAATAAAATTTTGGAAGTCCCTCAATGAAAAGAGAGACAAATAGTACATGATAAAAGGAAGGTTTTGAAAATTTTATCATGAAAAAGAGGCTTTCGACAACTCTCTTTCTTATGGAAGAAAGTTCAAAGTCTCCCCTCATTGAAGGTTGAGAGAGAGAGAGAGAGAAAGTTCTCAGACTCCCCTCATTGAGGGTTGAGAGAGAGAGAGAGAGAGAAAGTTCTCAGACTCCCCTCATTGAGGGTTGAGAGAGAGAGAAAGAGGCAACCCCCTCCCCATTTGATCATCTCTCTCTCTCTCTCTCTCTCTCTCTCTCTCTCTCTCTCTCTCTCTCTCTCTCTCTCTCTCTCTCTCTCTCTCTCTCTCTCTCTCTCTCTCTCTCTCTCTCATATTGAACGGGGGATTTTAAATTCATTTTTGTCAAAAAAAGAGGTTGCTAAAATTTCTCTTTGCAACCCAAAATATAAAGTACATCCCTTTCTTTTTTCTAAAATCTCCAATGAGGAGCTTTGAATTTTTTTTCGTCAAATTCCACCATTCCTTCCCTCTCATTGGTTCTCTCCCATTTGGAACTTGAAGGAGAGCTTGAACATGAGAGGTATCGAATTTAAAACCTTGAAAACGTTTTCTAAGGAACAATATGACTAGTCTTTATATCCTTGCATTTTTTTAGCCATTACTGCAAAAATATTTTATTATAGTTCTTACGGATGACAATGCCTCCCATTTTGAGTGATTAATATATAAGTAGAGTGAATCTATGACAAGATGCCTTTGTAAGACCAATTGGAGGGTCTAATGCTATCCCTTTGAATGAACCAACCATACAGGATCAAAGAGAAGCTAGTTTTCCTTGTCAAACCTCCTTAGTAGATACCCACTTTTGGAGATTTAAAATTATAGGTTGACAATAGAGATGTACACTCATTTTCCAATATAATGAACTAGTTATGTGAGTAGAATAGAGTGATGTAATCTTTTGGATGGATGTAGAATTTTGACTCTTTGTAACTAACACTAGTAATGAAGATATCAAAGGGTTTGGAACATTGATTAAAACTAAGTGATCCAAATATTAAAAGCAACAAAAGAGCTATTTTAGAATATCCCATCATTGTTTCTTCACAAGCCTTTGGCAAAAGGTGAACTCATAATAGAAAATATAAAGGTTGCACCACATAGGTAAACAATACCATCCCATGGTTATACCACAAATTTGTATATTGATTTTCCCATTTACATGGATATAGGTATTGTCTACGAGCCCATTATTGATGGAGATAACATATTATCGATCAAAGGAGATGGGTTTCCTTGTGTTGCACCAAGCTCTAGATGTACATTTAGTAGGGATTTTAGAAAATGAGATGAATCTATAATTAGTATGGATTTTAGAAAAAGAGATGAAAGAGGGCTTGGAAAATTGAAAAGCCCAAGAGAACACCATTGTTAAAATGTTTTCAAGACTATCAAATCCATCATTGGGATCGATTTGTAATATTTCTTAATATCTAGGAAAAAAACATTGAATATATTAACTAGGAGATTTGTATAAGTTCTAGAGACAAGTCAATTATCCAAAAAGATTGGATATGTAAGTTTTTTGGTCAAGAAAATTATTTGGCTGAAAGCTTCAATTATGAATTGAAGTCATTCCTTGCATGAAGTTAATAATGTGGCACATATGATAGTAATCTACATTATAGACACATGATGAGAGATTTATTAGCCATCGAAAATCCAATTTGTATAACTTAAAAGTATCCATGAGGAATGGAAGTGAAAGGGAACTACATAAAATATCGAGCTAAATTAAGTGTGACTTGAGCTCATGTTCCACGTGAAAAAGGATAGTGAGAAAAAAATCTCACCCATTGAACCTTTGGAAAGCTAGTTGTACTCAAAGCTTTTTATAGATGAATGAGGGATTATTCGATGCTTTATCCAACCCAATTATAAAAAGATGTATTTGTTAGCCTGCTCTATTTTCATTCTCAATCTATCATCTCCTAGATGTGAGCTCCTGTCAGAGTCTGGCAGGAGACAGAGGAGCTCTGTCAGCTTTGTATCTGCTATTTGTGTCTGCATTCCTTTTCCGGGAGTCACACAGCCCAAACTGGGCCTTTTGGTGTGCAGTCGGCCCAGATTTTGGGCAGGTCGGCTAGATTTGGCCAGGTCGGCCAGTTTTGGCAGGTCGGCCAGTTTTTCTGGCCTGGGGCTATATATAGCAGCCCCCCAGTCATTCTCAGCACGTTCTTCTGCAGGTTCAGCACACTCTCTGTCCTCTCCCACTCCGCCATTGGTGTTGCCATTGCTTTCAGTCTGTTCTAGTGCCCTCACTGACGCTCCGGGCTGCGTGCAAGGACTGATCAGTCCATTTCAGTGTATTCAGCATTCATTTCAGTCAGTGCAGATTTTCTTCCTTCATTCCCTGCTTTCTCTCTCCCCTCCTCTGTGTTCGTGTTCTTCCGTTGCGCACTCTCACATGGTATCATCACCTGACTGAGAGCACGGAGGACCTAACCTTGTGGAGAGATACCTCAGCCATCTTCTACTGTTGTCCCCTCATCTCCAACTGCCCAGGCGGCCCCTCCAGGCGGCCATTCTTCCTGCGTTTATTGCAGACGACTCCTCCCAAGGCTGCCACATCATCCATCGACCCCTCCTGCTTGCATTTTCCATCAGGCGGCCCCTCCTTCAGCTGGGTGACACATCATCAGGTTGTGTTTTGTAGATCTGATGATCGTTTCCACTCCTGGCGGCTCATCTCCTGCTGGCGACCCACTTTCAAGCTGCGTTTTGGTGCTGGCGGCTTCTTTTCTGGTGATCTTCATCAGCTATCTTTGCGTTTTGCAGCTCCAGGTGTTTGTAGGCTATCACAGCCTGCGTCTTGGTGGTTGGTGACCATACTGTTGGTCATACTTCGGCTTCGGCATAGTTTTCTTTGGTGTTTGGTATTTTGCAGATTGGAAGATGTCTTACCAGTTTTTAGGCTTTGACGACTCAGAGGATGAGCTCCTTTCTCATCATTCCTCTGAACGGAGGCAGGATTATCACGAGTTTCGACGACGGGAGGAGCCTCCTCGCACTCGTCCCTCTTCAGTCCATGTATCTCAGAGGGTTCCATCTACCATGAAGGCGTCTTCCGTGAAGATTGCTTCAAATGTGCGGATGCCTTCCTTGATTCCCTCTATTCAGGTGCCGATTCTCCCTTCCTTTCCGAAGGAAGATAAGTTGGATGGTTCCAATTACTCCCTCTGGTCGTGCAAGGTGGAGTGCATCCTCGATACATTCGACCTTTGGGAGCTTGTTTCTTCGCCCATCGACCGTCCCCCCGTGGATTCGTCAGATGGCACCTCTATGGACCGTGCAGCCTTGTGGGATAGGCTCAACTCTCGAGCCCGTTCCTTTCTTTTTATGAGTCTACATGATTCCGTTCTTGTACATGTTCACAGGTTACAGACTGCAGCGGAAGTGTGGAAGAAGCTTGCGTCTTTGTATCAGCACAAGACGTTTGCCCACAAGATTTCCTTGGAGAAGAAGTTGCGGATGCTCAGTCTTGATGATTCTTCTTCCATGAAGGAGCACATCACGAAGATGGAGGACATGCGAGGCGAGCTAGCCTCTCTTGGTCGTCTAATATCGTCCAAGGATATGGCGATGATTCTGTTGACTCAGCTGCCATCACCCCGCTATGATGTCTTCTACACCAGCCTCATCACCTCGAGGACCCGTGAGAAACTCCTATGGGAGGAACTTTCCCCGCTTGTCTTGGAGCATGACGAGCGACTCAAAGAGGTGGGTGCCAGTGGCTCCACCAAGGCTTTTACAGTAGGTACAGGTGGCGGCAAGAAGAAGAAACAACAGAAGGAGAAGGCCAAGGAGGAGGAGGAGGACAAGAAGGATGTGAAGGAGAAGAAGCCCAAATGTCCCCACTGTGGGAAGGGTACTCATCCCGAGGAGAAGTGTTGGCAGAAGTACCCCCATTTGAAGCCCAAGGAGAAGGACTCGAAGGCGGCCCCAGCCACGACAGAGTCTGCGTTTGTGCATGTCTTTGTTGAGGAGGATACAGCCCTAGCTTCTACCACTTAAGAGAACCCTTGGCTCATGGACAGTGGAGCATCTTCACATATGACCTTCCGACAGGATTGGCTTCAAGATCTTCGTTCTAGAGGGGGCATTGTCACGATTGGTGACAATTCTACAGTTCCTGTTCGCGGAGTGGGGACTCTACCTATGTTTTCTGACAGGCGGTCTTCTTCCGCCAAAGTTCTCTATGTACCTGATTTGGGTTTTAACCTATTGTCTGTGCATGGCCTTACTCAGCTAGGTACCCGAGTCATTTTTACTCAGGATGCAGTCACAGTGGAGGATGCTTCTACAGGTGATGCTCTTTGGACGGGTACACAGGAGGGTGGGCTTTATACGCTCATAGCCTTGGCTGCAAGGACTTCCCATGAGCTTGGGCTGCTTTGGCATGCTCGGTTATGGTCATTTGAACCTCGATTCTATTCGGCGGGCTTCTCGGAGGAAGATGGTGAAGGGACTTCCAGATTTCCCTCCTCTTCACACTTTGCGCCCTAGCTGCTTGAGGGGCAAGCAGCATAGGTAGCCTCACCCTCAGGTTGCCTCTAGGAGGGCTACTTCTCCGCTTGAGTTGGTTCACACCGACCTTTGCGGACCTATGGGCACGGCCTCCCTTGGGAAGGCTAGGTATTTGATGCTGATTGTGGACGACTTTAGTCGTTATGTGTGGCCTTATTTCTTGGAGTACAAGACCGAGGCGTACTCCCATTTTTGGGAGAGTGGCAGGTGTTTGTGGAGACCCAAACAACTTCCAAAGTTCGTGGCGTTCGCGCTAATCACGGTGGCGAGTTCACTTCTCACCTTTTCTCTCAGTTTTGCAGGGATCATGGTATTCGGGTGGAGTATTCCCATCCGAACACACCATTTGAGAATGGTGTGGTGGAGCGTGCGAATCGAACCATGGTGGAGATGGCCTGATCTATGCTGGAGCATAGGAGTCTTCCTCATTTCCTTTGGGGTGAAGCGGTGGCTACAACGGTGCATATTCGCAACCGCTCTCCGACTTCGGCTTTACAGGACATGACTCCTTATGAGGCTTTCTTTGGGAAGAATCCTTCCATGTCCCACTTTCGCATCTTTGGGTGCGATGCTTTTGTCCATGTGGACAAGAAGAAGAGGAAGGCGAAGTTTGACTCTAAGTCGAGAAAGCTTATCTTCGTGGGCTATAGCACGACCACGAAGGGATATCGGCTCTACGACCCGACGACACGGAAGGTTGAGGTGAGCAGGGATGTGATCTTTGATGAGGCTTCGGCCTCTGAGGATCCGATTGATGGTTCTATTACAAGTGCTTCTTTGACATCGCTGGGGGGGGGGGGGGGGGGGGGAGGTGCTTCTTTGACATCGCCTTCTCTACCTTCTCTTCCTTCCAGGATACCCCTTAGCACCCCACCCATTCCTCCTACTACGGCTTCCCTTTCCCCTTTGGCGGATGTGACTCCTTCTTCTACGAGTTCTTCCACCCCTTCAGACTCTCCTCATGAGTCTTCTCAGGATACACAGCCTTCTTCAGGTGAGGAGGATCTATCTTCATTTGGTGAGGGGGAGTCCCTCTCCGATATGGGTGCTTTGCAGGTTCCGGAGTCTACTCGGTCTCCCTCGCAACGGAGTCTCTTAAGATTCCCTTATGGTATCGCCGGCTCATGTAGGATTCAGGTGTTACTCACTTTCCTGCTTCTTCTACAGGTCCACGCAAATCAGTCCGCTTACAGGCCCAGCGAGATAGTTCACTATGTGTAAACTATGCTCTTATGTCTCAGATTCTTCAGGATTCCGAGCCTTCCACTATGGAGGAGGCTCTTGCACAGGATATTTGGAGACAGGCTATGCAGGCCAAGCTCGATTCCATCGAGCGAAACCATACTTGGGAGCTTGTACCGTGTCCCAAGAAACGGAAGGTGATAGGTGTGAAATGGGTCTTTAAGACCAAGTATCTTGCAGATGGCTCCTTGGACAAGCATAAGGCTCGGCTTGTTGCCAAGGGTTTTGCACAGCGCGCAGGATTGGACTACTTCGAGACTTTTGCTCCTACCACTCGGATGTCTACCATTCGAGTTATTTTGGCTCTTGCAGCTCACCACCGCTGTTTATCAGATGGACGTCAAGTCAGCCTTTCTGAATGGCGTCCTTGAGGAGGAGATTTATGTTTCCTCAGCCTCCTGGTTTTCTTGTGCAGGGGAAGGAGGATCATGTCTACAGGCTGCGGAAGGCTCTTTATGGCCTGAAGCAGGCTCCTCGTGCTTGATACCAAAGGATTGACCGCTTCTTTCTACAGAGTGGCTTTCAGTGCTCCGCTCATGATCCCAACCTCTACTTACGGGTTGTGGATTCTCTTTGTGTTTTCCTTATTTTGTATGTCGATGATCTTATCATTATGGGAAGCGAGCGACACTCCGCAGGTGGAGCATACTCGATCCATTCTTCAGCAGGAATTTGACATGCTGGATCTAGGGATCCTTCACTTCTTTCTAGGACTGGAGATCTATCAGATGGCACAGGGCATCTTTATCTCGCAGCACAGGTACCTCTCCGAGCTTCTTTCGAAGTTTGGTATGGTCGCGTGTCGGCCTATTTCTTGCCCCATGGACCCTAAGTCCAAGCTTTTGGCATATGGAGTCCCCCTTACAGATGCCACTCGTTACAGGTGTCAAGATTGTGGGAGAGAAGAAAGGAGTCTCGCTTGAAGCTTTCTTGCTTGCACAATGGGGGAAGACACACAAGGGTGGAGGCTGAAAACAGTTTTCCTCTTCTTAGTTGTGTAAGCCAAAAGAACTCTCATACAAAGAAATAGAAGAACCCTATATATGGGTCTCAAACCAAACTCAACTAACTAAGGTGGCATACTAACTGAGCCACGAACTAGAGTAGATAAGGATAGCTATCATGTAGCTATTATTCATGGGCGGTGTACCAACCGCGTCTGCAACTGACAAGTCGGTGACATAAATATACAATGGTCACCCTGGCGTATCACGAGTGGAGCTCGATATCTCAACACTCCCCCTCGAGCTCAATCCCAATTCCTGCACACCAAGCAGGTCTCTGAACTTGCGCAGCTTCTCTGCGCCCAATGCCTTCGTGAATATGTCAGCTACCTGATCCTCTGTGCTGATATAAACTAGATCAATAAGACCTAGTAAAACCCTCTCTCGCACATAGTGATAATGCACCTCAATGTGCTTTGTTCTAGCATGATAGACTGGGTTATTTGCCAAGTGTATGCTACTCATGTTGTCACAATAAATGACAACTGGCCCATCTGTAGACTGATGCATATCATAAAGTAGCTTATGCAACCAAGCTACCTCACATGCAGCCATTGCTGCACCCCTGTACTCAGCCTCTGTGCTCGACAAGGCAACTGTAGGCTGTTTCTTGCTGCTCCAAGTGACTGCAGCACTCCCAAAAGAGAATACATATCCACTGGTAGATCGTCTATCAGAAATACTACCAGCCCAATCAGCATCAGTGTATCCATGCAACTGTATCTGAACCCCAGTCTCATAAAATAGTCCATACTGCAATGTGGACTTCACATACCTGAGTATGCGTCTAGCCGCATCCAAATGTGGTTTCCTTGGAGCCTGCATAAACTGACTTACCAATCCAACAGCATAGCTCAAATCTGGCCTGGTAATAGTCATATAAATCAAACTTCCTACTATGCGTCTGTACATAGTAGGGTCTTCTAGAAGCTCACCTGCATCTGTGCTCAGCTTCACATTCTGCTCCAAAGGAACTGAAATAGGCTTACAGCCTGTCATCCCATATTTGGACAGCATGTCCAATCCATACTGCCTCTGCAAGAGCTGTATCCCACTTGGTGATCTAATCACCTCAATGCCCAAGAAATAACGCAGCTCTCCCAAATCCTTCATCTCAAACTTCTGCTTCAATAGCATTTTCACATGAAGGATATCTTCATCACTGTCACCTGTCATAATCAAATCATCAACATAAATGACAAGCAGCATAATACCTTTCTCTGTTTTTCTCACATAAAGTGAGAAATCTGCCTTGGAAATCTGAAAGCCAATAGTGACAAGATACTGTCCTATCTTGTCAGACCATGCTCTAGGTGCTTGCTTCAAGCCATACAAGGCTTTCTTCAACCTGCAAACAAACTCAGGATGAACAGCATGCACATAACCTGGTGGCTGCTCCATATAGACCTCTTCTTGCAAATCACCATGCAAGAAGGCATTCTTTACATCCATCTGATGTAAAGACCATCCCTTTGATGCAGCCATAGCAATGACTGCTCTTACGGTTGCCATCCTTGCAACCGGACTAAATGTTTCTTCATAGTCAATGCCATATGTTTGTGCATACCCCTTGACTACTAATCTTGCCTTGTATCTGTTCACAGAACCATCAGCATTGTGCTTCACCTTATAAACCCACTTACAGCCAATTGCATTCTTACCTTTAGGCAAAGGTACTAACTCCCATGTAGCATTTGCTTCCAAGGCATCCATTTCTTCATCCATGGCTTTCTCCCATTTTTCTTTTCCCATGGCTTGCTCAAAAGATGTGGGTTCTGGTTCCTGTATCACTTTGACCATATATGCATAGTGAATGGCTGTAAATCCATCATATTTCAGCCTATCCACAGGATACCTAGCTCTTGTAGACCTGCGCAAAGTAGGTTCACTCCCAGGTGCTCTCAAAACATCCCTGGTCTTCCTTACTCCAGGTGTAACAATAGAAGGAATACCCAACTCATCATCAATGCTTTGTTCTGAGCCACTGGATTCACCATCCACATAAGAGTGACCTGCATTCACATCAAACATGGGCTGATCAACCTTCTCTTTTCCTTTTCGTGATACCTGCATACCACTATCTGCATTGCTTTGAGAAGATTCTCCTGATCTCAATCTGCCTGTCCATGGCGAAGAATGTGAACCACTGCTAGAGGACGCTCCAGGTCCACTAATATTTTGTGACTGCTGCTGTGAATTCTGTGTAGCATTACCATTTTGTGCATCTTCATCATCAATCACATTTACTGGTTTATACCAGCTACTCATCTCATCAAAAACAACATCTCTGCTCACTGTAAACTTACGAGTAGAAGGGTTATAGCATCTATACCCTTTTTGCTGCAGAGAGTAACCAATAAAGATGCACTTCTCAGCTTTTGGATCCAACTTGGATCTCAGCTCATCTGGCACATGTACATAGGCAATGCAACCAAAAATTTTCAAATGAGAAATATCTGGTTTCCTACCAGTATACCTCTCCTCTGGAGTCATTCCATGTATTGCTGCAGTGGGAGTCCTGTTCATTATGTAGACTGCTGTAGCAACTGCTTCAGCCCAATAAAAATCTGGCAAGTCTTTTTCATTGAGCATGGCACGAGATACCTCTCCAATATGCCTGTTTTTCCTTTCTGCAATTCCATTTTGTTGTGGGGTATAACTGCATGAATATTGCTGCTTTATGCCATGCTCCTGCAAGAACTTTGCAAACTCATTTGAGAGGTACTCTCCCCCTCCATCTGACCTTAGGCATTTTATCTGCAAGCCTGTTTCTTTTTCAACCATAGCTTTAAGAGTTTTGAAATGCCCAAAAACTTCACTTTTCTTTTTCATAAAATACACCCAAACTTTTCTGCTATAGTCATCAATAAAACTGACAAAATGACAGCCTCCAAGAGATGCAGCTTTAGTTGTCCACACATCAGAGTGAATTAATTCCAATGGCTTCTCACTCTCTTGAACATGTCTAGGAAATGGTTTCCTTGCCTGTTTTCCAAACTGACAGGCTTCACATACCTTATGCATTTCTGCAACCTTGAATTTCGGCAAACCTGCAACAATATTTTGGGCCTGCATTGATTTAAGTCGCTGTACATTAACATGACCAATGCGTTTATGCCAGATATCAATATCTGCAACTACACCGGTCCCATGTGCAAACATTGCTGCACTCAATTCAGACATGTCTGCATCCAATGTAAACATTCTGCCCTTCTTCTTTCCTTTTGCTATCAAGCGACCTTTATTTTTCATATCCTCAACAAAGCATCCATGAGGATTAAATCTGACCTGCAAGCCCTGTTCAACCATTTGACCAACTGAAACCAGATTCTTGGTGATATTCGGGACATGAAATACATCGGACAGGTATTTCTTTTTCCCATCCTGCATAGACAAGGGAATTTTTCCAATCTGCACAATAGGATGTGCAGTATCATCACCAGTCTCCACAAATCCTGGTTTTTCCATTTTCCTTGCATCCTCCATCCATTCTGCATGACCTGTCATGTGGTTTGATGCACCTGAGTCAACATACCATACATCGTTGCTTTCTTTTGCACTTGTCACAGAATTGTTCATGTGCTGCACCATGAACAAATGCTCATTTCTGTCATCACCCTGTCTACTAGAAGATGCATAATTCCCTTGTTGCAGTTTTCCATTCATGATGTCATTCTGCTTTTTATAGCAGTCTTTAGCCATATGACCCATTTTACCACAGTAGTAGCATTCAACATTACTGTTTGCATTTTGGCCTCTCTGCCATCCACCACGACCTCTTTGGCTCCCCCTGCCTCTAGAGTTACCACGTCCTCCTCCATAGGACTGGTTTTCTTGAGTTTGCTGCATATTTTGATTTCTGCCACGGCCTCCAAATCGGCCTCCTCTACCTCTGCCTCTACCTCTTCCAGCATTTGAGTAGAAGACAGCTTCTTTTGAAGTTCCTCCTGAAGAAGATGCACCACCATTTCTCTGTTCCTCAGAAATTAGAAGAGCAATCAACTCCTCAAAATCAGGAAATCTTTCACGAACTGAAATGGATGTCCGAAACTGTGCATAATCCTTTCCTAGACCATTCAAGGTCACGGAAACTAAATCATCATCTTCCACTGGCGACCCAATGGAAGCAAGTGCATCTGCAATCTTCTTCACCTTCATGTGGTAGTCGTTGATGCTCATACTTTCTCTTTACACATTATGCAACTCTTGCTTGAGCTGCATTTTCCTGGCTTGCGTATTTGTGCTATACATTTTTGACAAAGTATCCCATGCCTCCTTTGGCGTACTTGCATCCTGAATATGCACAATCATAGAGTCTGAAATACTGATAGACAGCCAATACATAACTTTCCTGGCTCTCTCATGCCATGTTTTGAATGCCTGCATTTGTTGTTGATTGGAAACATCAGGAAGAACTGGTTCTTCTTCATTTCCTGCAACAAATTCCCAATATCCTTTTCCCATAAGGAAATTCGTCATTCTAAACTTCCATGCCTGGAAGTTGTTCTTGTCAAGCTTTTCAGTGACAATCTGTGAAAGAGAATCAGACGCCATTACAGAATACTGCAAGAAATTCTGTCACTGCAAAAAACACAGCTTCACCCTCACAAGGGCAAATCTGCAAAACTGGCGAAAGTGGTATTTGACCACACAGTCACTTCCTAGTGACGATTTTGCATAAACAGGAACCAAGGATGATTCTGAAACTCCCAATGTCTCTGCGCACAAGCATACGATGCAATTTCTACAGTAACTTTTCACCGACCTGTAGAACAGTGGTCGCACAGCATAAAACTGAGCCTTTTCTTGAGTGCGTGCAGAAAACTTCCGTCTGCAAAACAGGCCCCGAAATGGCCTCAAATCAAAAAAACAAGGTCGCCAAGGGCTAAAGCCCTTCCCCGCAGCATATACTGCCCTCTTGCTTCACCGCGAAGGGCGTCTCAACCTGAGACAATGCACTCCTGCAATTTCCGGCTGTGCTACCTGTAGAGATCTGCTCCCAAAACAGGAAATGAAAGCAACACTGCTCCTCTTACCAGACCACCGCGAGCTTGGCTTGCTTTCTTGAGCTCCTTACCACGAACAAGGCTCTGATACCATGTCAAGATTGTGGGAGAGAAGAAAGGAGTCTCGCTTGAAGCTTTCTTGCTTGCACAATGGGGGAAGACACACAAGGGTGGAGGCTGAAAACAGTTTTCCTCTTCTTAGTTGTGTAAGCCAAAAGAACTCTCATACAAAGAAATAGAAGAACCCTATATATGGGTCTCAAACCAAACTCAACTAACTAAGGTGGCATACTAACTGAGCCACGAACTAGAGTAGATAAGGATAGCTATCATGTAGCTATTATTCATGGGCGGTGTACCAACCGCGTCTGCAACTGACAAGTCGGTGACATAAATATACAATGGTCACCCTGGCGTATCACGAGTGGAGCTCGATATCTCAACAACAGGTGCCTTGTAGGCTCTCTCATCTGGCTGCTTCACACTCGGCCGGATATCTCTTTTGTGGTGGCTTTGTTGTCTTCTTTTATGAAGACTCCTACACAGGATCACTGGGAGGCAGCCTTGCGTGTTCTTCGATATTTACAGGGGACTCGATCCTTCGGGATCATGTATGGTGATGGGGTCACCCTTTCTGGATGGAGTGATTCTGATTGGGCAGGTGATGTGGATTCGAGACGATCCACTACAGGTTATGCTTTCACCCTTGGATCCGGTGCTGTCTCTTGGAGCAGCAAGAAGCAACCTACTGTGGCCCTTTCTTCTACAGAGGCTGAGTATCGGGCCCTATGCTCGACCGCTATGGAGGCAGTTTGGCTCCGTCGCTTGCTGGCGGAGATTGGCTTTTCCCAGACCAGACCTACGGAGCTGCGCGTAGACAACCAGAGTGCTCTTGCTCTGGCGAAGAACCCGGTGTTTCATGCTCGCACGAAGCACATTGAGATTCAGTATCACTATGTTCGAGAGCGGATCGTGGATTCGGAGCTGGTGGTGGCCTATTGTCCTACGGCGGCCAATGCGGTTGATCTCTTCACGAAGCCTTTGCCTCAGGCTTCTTTGCTTCATCACATGCGGTTCTTAGATCTTCAGACCCTCCCAGGATCTGAGAGGGGGTGTTAGCCTGCTCTATTTTCATTCTCAGTCTGTCATCTCCTAGTTGTGAGCTCCTGTCAGAGTCTGGCAGGAGACAGAGGAGCTCTGTCAGCTTTGTATCTGTTGTTTGTGTCTGCATTTCTTTTCCGGGAGTCACACAGCCCAAACTGGGCCTTTTGATGTGCAGTCGGCCCAAATTTTGGGCAGGTCGGCAAGATTTGGCTAGGTCGGCCAGATCTGGCCAGGTCGGCCAGTTTTGGTAAGTCGGCCAGTTTTTCTGGCCTGGGGCTATATATAGCACCCCCCCCAGTCATTCTCAGCACATTCTTCTGCAGGTTCAGCACACTCTCCGTCCTCTCCCACTCCGGCATTGGTGCTGCCATTGCTTTCAATCTGTTCTGGTGCCCTCATTGACGCTCGGGGCTGCGTGCAGGGACTGATCAATCCATTTCAGTATATTCAGCATTCATTTCAGTCAGTGCAGATTTTCTTCCTTCATTCCCTGCTTTCTCTCTCCCCTCCTTTGTGTTCGTGTTCTTCTTCCGTTGCGCACTCACACAATATTGTTATCATATCAAAGGTTGAAACTACTATTTCAAATCAATAAGATTGTTATCATATCAAAGGTTGAAACTACTATTTCGAATCAATAAGATTGAGCCAAGTAAAAGCTCAAGTTTATTTTGAAGAAGCCTAGAAAAATCATGCAAAGGTTAAGCATTTGTAATTAACATCATCAATAAAAGATAAGAACGCATCATGCCAAAGTTTGTCTTGTGCTCTAAGCAGTAGAATGACAAAAAGCTACATGGCTTAGACCTAAGTTTAGCAAGTCTTGTAAGTGATGTATTTTTTATAATGTCAAGATTGCTAGTAACCACATGTTGATGTTAGATTTAGTGCTGCAAGAATGCACATGCATAACTTTGAGAAGAAAAAGTTTAAGAGAGCACAACTCAAAGTGTATTGAAAGGTATTAATAGAGAAGACTTACAAGACTAAGTATGCCCTAAAAAGTGAATAAACATATATACAAGGTCAAGGAAAAATAGTCCCCTAAAAAGGAAAAAAAGTGATCCATTATCCTAAATGTGTTCACACATATCACTGTTGAAATATAGTAACAAATCCCCCTTGGGAGTAATGTGGTGTATTCAAATACGAGAGTGCCAAGTGAAAGGTGAAGCAAGAGTGAAAACACAAACGGAAGTAAGAAAGAAGCAAGAGCTATGGAAGTTCAAGCAAAAGAGAGCAAGACGATATGTGAAAACTCCAATAGTCACAATGTGTCACTTGCCTTCCCTTATTCTATTGTCATGTAAAAAATAAAGAATGAAGTGATGATAATGGATAGCTACCACCTAGTGACACGTATGCAGACAATAAGTACAAATAAATATAGGCAACTAGGTACATGCAACCTTTAATCCCTGGCAAACTCCCACTTAAAGGTGAATGTGCTTGGGTGTGAAGAAAACAAGAAAAAAGTGACAGAGTACAAAGTATACATAAAAGTATAACAAAATGAGGAATAGACATCATCTCATCCTACACCCGTCCTCCTCCTAAGAAAGGCACATCATTCCACTAGGAGACTTTTGGTAAGCAAATATGCAAGATTCTCATCAATCAAGATCTTGAAAAGACTATCTGCTTGTCCTCAATCACTTCTTTGATTAAGTGATAACAAACCACAATGTGCTTGATCTTCACACAAAAGGCCAGATTACTTGCCAACTAGATTAAAACAATAAGAAAAGATAGCAAATGGATAGTTTATGAAGGTTATAAACTGTTACATGCACACTCTCTCTCATTGCATAGATTATAACTTGCATGGCTACATAATCAAAATTCTCTCTCTCTCTCTCTCTCTCTCTCTCTCTCTCTCTCTCTCTCAAAGAAAGAAGAAGAAAGCATTATCAACAATGCTCCTGCTGTGCAAAGTGTGGCTTAGGGCGCTATGGATGTTGCACTTTGCACAACCTAGATGCATCTCATTAACAATCCCTTCTTTACTAAAAGCAAGGCCCTTTTTTCCTAAATCAAGATACGAGGTTATATATGCACTCCTAAAAGCCACCCCTGACATAAGAGTTTATTTAGAAGAGAGTATTTGACTGTGCTAAAAATATAACCCTTAGGTCAACTAAAAGCCTGAAATTCACTCTCTTACGCCACTATACTAGTGTAATAGTACATGCCCTAACAAACAATGCTAACAAATTTAGGTGAATACGAATCGTGCTGCCTTTAGAATAGTGTATGCTAATACAATACACCTAATCGTGCTCCCTGAAATTCCAGAACCAAGATGCGAAATGCAAATCAGAAACACAAAATCCTCCGAGTTGGTGCTTTAAATCAAGACGTGCGTATCCTGTCAAATCAAATTTATGCCTACAATACTTTACATGATAGTATGCGTGCCGCTATTAACCGTTTACTTGTTTGAGAAGCCCTCTCATGTCTCTGAATGCACGAAGTGCCCGGTCCCCGAATGAAGAGCAGTGTACGACACATCCAATGCAGCTACTTGCTTTGCAGCCGCATTGTCCATTTCTGTAACGCCAACAACAAGTCTTTGATGCGTTCTCTGGTGTCTGTGTGGACAAGATTGCCATCCGCATCAAACTTTACAGGGGGCTCAAAGGACCGAACAAACAGTTCTGGCTTATTCAAGAAATGAAGATCTAAAAATACACCAATCTGCCTCAAGTGATACTGGCTTCTACCTCCACCCATAAAACCGCCTGCACTCATTAGTGCAGCAGGCTTACCAGCCCAGCAGTTAGGACCTCGAGAACCCCAATCGATGGCATTCTTTAAGACCCCTGCCATAGCACAGGAGAGAAAGAACCAAGAAACTGAAGCTAGACTAAAAAACATACTGTGAGATGAAGGGAGCCAACCGAAACAAAAGCTGGATCGTCAATTCTTACCATAACCAAAAAGTATAATAACGGAACAAACAGGAAGGATTCAGACCTGGAAAAGAATAATTGTACTCCGGACATGCAAAGAGGATGCTATCAGCTTTGAGCACTTTACTACGAAACTCTTCAACCCCATCAGGAAAGTGACCTCCTACTTCAAGATCAGTGTTGACGAATGGCAGATGGGAGATCTGAAGAGGTTCAATTTCCATGCCAGGTATGTCTTTAGAAATCTCCATGGCTGCCAGGTGATAACTGAATCAGTCTCATACTCCACTTGATGAAATTTTAACAAGGTTTGACAGATCACTGACAAATAATTTTGCCCCGGCTAAGGAACAATTACATGTGAAAAGAGGCATATGCATCATTATATGTAGTGGAGACGAGAATGCATACAATTATATACAAAGTGGTTGCATTATTAAGGCTAGAAGAAGGTTAGAGAAGGGGATACTAATATAGTTAGGAGGGGAATTAAGGTTTACAAAAATTCTTATCTAAAAATTTAAGAAATTGAGAAAAAACAACATTCATTTTGATATCGTCGATGGAGAGATGTCCAGCATTGCTAATGGAACGAAAGGGTGTGTGTGTGTGGGGGTGTGTGTGTGTGTGTGTGTGTGTGTGTGTGTGTTTGTTTTGCTATAAAAATTTTGATTATCCAAAGTCTGAATGCCATAATCATTATCTATGTCTGCATTATCATCGTAAAAGAGATATCCATTGATTAGTTGTTTTGTCCCAAGTGTCACTCTTCTACGTTTCCCATGAATCACCTCCTTTTCTTAGGTATAATGAAACAAGGAGTATAAACTAATAAGTGTGGATTAAGGTAAGCAACCTTGAGAAACACGCAAAAAATGGAAGAAAGATCCTACATACATTAGATGAAGCAAATTCAAGAACCCTTGGTTAAGAAAATAGGGACCACTATGTGCTTCAATCGTACCAAAAGTGCAGTGCATCAAGCAATCATAATGCAACACCACTCCGAAAGATAGAAATATAAATCATTGTATGCATCATGAAGCATATAAATCCATGTATCACCTTTCTGATCTTGCATTGTATAATTACTCTTGTGTGGGGTGTAAAATATGGATTCTTGTGGGGAATGCGATGGACCACATTCCTGTGAAGGAATATGAGAGACCATGTTTCTACATGATGAGACACGAGACAGACCACTCTCCTCCATGATGAGGTACAAGAATGGCATTCTTAGGAAGGATATAGATGAAGCAAATTCAAGAACCCTTGGTTACGAAAATAGGGACCACTATGTGCTTCAATTGTACCAAACGGGCAGTGCATCAAGTAATCATAGTGTCACCACTCCAAAAGATAAAAATATAAATCACTATATACATTATAGTCAAATACTGCACTCTTTAGCTACTGTACTCCGGAAACAAAGTAAGGGAAAGCCCCGTACGTCAAGAGCTGCACTGCTGTGAAGCATATTCATCCATGTATCATATTTCTGATCTTGCATTGTATAATTAAACTTGTGTGGGGTGTAAAAGAGAGATTCTTGTAGGGAATGCGATAGACCACATTCCTGTGAAGGAATATGAGAGACCATGTTTCTACATGATGAGACACGAGACAGACGACTCTCCTCTATAATGAGGTACAAGAATGGCATGCTTAGGTAGGATATAGTTCGATTTTGCAGAGGTGTCTCAGACTCCAACACGTTAATTCCTGCTCATTTGCCGCTGTTCATGATGATCACTGCTGCCCTGATTTTCATTATTGCCGATCCCTGTTATTATAGCTGTTTGAGGTCTCAATTTTCTGCCACCACCACTCATGCTGCTTGAGTTGATTTGTGATTGTTTTCTGGTCATAAGAAGTTGCTATCCTGCTGATGGTGCTGTATTTTCACAGTTCTGTTGCACGTGTTGTCCATCACATCCGTGAGAAGCTCCCATCTCATCCACAGGTTGAAAAGGTAATGGTGCTCTCAGTGTTTCCTCCACTTTGCTGCATTTTCAGTTTCTTCAACAGTTCATGAACTGCCAGGTACAAACAGCTTTGTTTTGATAGGACTTGGTTTCATCTCAATTTCATGAAATAACAATTTTTATTATTGAGAATGTGCAACTGTGGCCACATCTCTACAAGGAATGTGATGGCGTTGTACCATTTTGCATGAATGGAAAATGGGAGACCATCAACTACTAGACTTGGCATAGGACCATGTACTTGATCTTGAAATATGAGTAGATCATATAATGGCTGCTTCCAAAGTATGGATGCATTCCAAGAATGACCTAGGGGATTTCAAGATGTGATGGAATAGAGGCACAGAAGGTGAGCAAACAGCAAAAGGAGAACGAATGCAAGAGAATAGCAGAGACAAATGAGGCTCCTAAGCTGTGAACTCCAGGCACAAAATACCAATGAGAACTTATGTACATGTGGCAGTCTATAAATAGGTGATAAGAACTGGCCACCCTGTAACTGAGGGAAAAGATGGACCAGGAAAAATATATCTAACTTGGGGATAGTGGTACATTGGGGAATATGAACCCGAAATAGCTTAGGAGCTACAAAATGGCATACCATACAATAAAAGCAGGGGTAAAAAAATGTGGTTCTCTTCTCTGACCCAAGAAGAGTACAATCATGGTGGTCCAATTCCCACCCTATACAAAAGATCTTCAAATGCCTTGGTGAAAACATCTATTACATTGTCCTGTGGAGAGAGTACTCCAATCAAAGAGTCACCAGCTCCATCTGCTCACAAGTAAGATGATAATGACTCCAGGCACTTGGTTCTCAATAGTTCTAAGCTACATCAATGGCACGGCTATCAACATAGATGATGGTAGCCTAATCCTAGCGGTACCCTTACTCATAAGGAAGCTAGCAAAGGTGCAATAGCTGGTAGCATCATAACATGTTTGACAGTCTGCCTCTGGTAAAGAACATGCAACCATAGGGTACTTCAAACTGGACCAACAAATTAGTCCAAGCATAGAGTGAAGCAGTAATCCCCATGAGAGCACCTAGTACAGATATTGCCAGCCCAATCTCAACTCTAAAAAGTCCTAAAGAGCAGTGCCTTGATGTTACAAAATGGCGAAGACATTTAGTATCTCTAAGATACCAAAGCACATGATAACACCTGGTTTGAAACCAGCCTTTATTCTGAGAAGGGTGATGAAAACCTAATTTAAAGATGATGATAGCAAGCAATTCTTAGATAAAAACTAAGTGAAATTCAGCACAATACCAACTTTGGGCTAGACTGCCCTCATGAAAAGACACAGCTGACACTGATTGGCCCCAAAACCTTGGCACCCCTTGCACATTCCTTGTTTATTATACCCAAAAGATGCTCAAGTAACAAAGAACGGCAAATGCTCTGAAGAAAGAGATCAGGCTGAGAACTCGAAATCCCTCCAAGTTTGATCAACTGAAATTTCCTTCAATTCCAGCAAATCAACGCTCAATCCCTAACAAATCTGGAACAACTTGCTGTCCTTTGCAACCAGAAACCCTAATTCCCAATTCGAATGCAATTCAGCCCCACCATAGACCACTGGAACCCTTCCAATCTGCTGTCCATTGACTGAACTTACAGCAAAAACCTTCACAAATGACTGAGGCATGCATGCACGCATCTGGAGGAAGCCATGCATGCTCTGATTCTTGCTGGTTACAGAGCTGGGATCAGCAAAATCTGAACAGCAACACTTCAGCTCCAAAACTACGGCTCTAAACATCAATCTGCATCACCAAATTAAACATGCATCACTTTAAGATACCAAAGCATCAGAGTGGTTTTGTACATTTAGTACAATATGTTTAGTCCGTGAATATGTGCGATTTAGTGCGTACACAAAAATTTTGAGAATAAAATATATTGTTTCGTACATTCATTTTAAAAATACATATAAAGCACAAGTTTCCATGGATTTGAGTTTAGACAACAATTGCAAGGCCATATAAGAGTTGCAACTTAAAACTAGAGTCGGACAAACCATAAGATGTTCAATTGAGTGAGAGAAAAAAGATACAAAATGACATTTGCCATGGCAAATGCTATAGTGTATCACTCAATGCTCATAAAAAGACTCCAAATGACAAAATACAAAATGGCTCATCACTCATGAGGACTCATCATCAAGCCCAAATGCATCAGAAGGTGGAGAGTCACCCTCACTAGAAGAGGCCTCAAACACCACCAAAGTCCCCATCACTAATGACATTTCCATCATCACTAAAGAGAGAGAGAGAGAGAGAGAGAGAGAGAGAGAGAGAGGGGGGGGAGTAGGATGCCTAAAAGTTGAAGAAGATGGAGGCTGAAAGAAGATGAGCAAGTTGCAAACTGATTTGTGTGGTGAGATAGGGGGTAGGGGGCTACCCTTTTATAAGGGGTAAGCCTTGAGGTGAGGGAGAAGAGGAGAGAGTATGATTCATGTGACATGAAGGGAGGAGTGTGAAAAAAAGAGAAGTTTAAAACTTCAAACAGTCGGAAAAAACAGTCAAAAAGGGGCACCAACGGTTGTATCTACAAGCAAGAAATGGCCACTTTTTTCGAACAGAACAAACACATAGATCCTGTATGGAACGGTACCATACAGAACGTTCTGTATGTGCACAGAATGCAACTCTACAAAGCATGACATGCTGAACTACCAATGAGTGGTAAAGAGATATGGAAACTTAGAAAGAGAAAATGAGATGATCTGCTTTTCTTTAAGGGAAAGAAAGGCAATACCGGCCTTGGTATTGGTAATGTACAAAGGAACCCAGCCAACTATCGATATCTGGTGGCAACTGTAAGCTCCAAACCATCATTATACATAAGCTTGGATTTCAAATCCATGGGAACGGTAGAAGGGATATACTCAGTGATGCCAAATGTAGAAAATGATCTCCTAAAAATACTTCTATTGAGAAAGGAAAATCCCATGCTCATCATAGATATAATCTCCATGCCAAGCGGATAGTGTTATTGGCTCAAGTTAGTCATCTTAGAAGTGCAATGAAGCTCAACCATTACAGCAACCACCTTGGTAGTGTAAGACCATGTAAAAAACAAGTCATCTACGTACAAATCTCAAGATAATAAAGTGTAAAAGAGAATCAGTTCCATAGAACTAGAAGTTCGCATCAAGCTAGCAAATGAATCCTTGTGAAATAAAAGCTAGAGTCTATCCTAGAATACTAAGCTAGAGACACTTGCATCAAGCTCTAAAGGGCCTTTAGCAAATGTAAAACACGACCCTCCTATCCTAGAATGAATATCCCTTGAGCTGCTCCACATTAACCAACCCTTGAATCTCTCCATTCACAAGGCACCTTAATGTCTATTTGATAAATGGGTCGCTCATAATGGGAGCCAAGGGCGAGGACCAACCAGATAATGATCATGCAGGTAATAGGAGCACAAGTCTCTTTGTAGTCACCACATGGTAACAAGGAACATGTAAGTGCAGGGAATAACAAGAGAATGAAAATACTTTGAACTTAACCAACTCGATCAATTATCACCATGAAAATCAGGAGAGAGAGAGAGAGAGAGAGAGAGTCGACACCATATTGAGAGAGGAACTGGCCCCTCCCCCTTTACAAAAATTTATTGAAACAAAACTACGGGCACCAAGTGCCTAAACCATATACAAAAAGGCTAATTTGTTGCAATTGTGAAAATTAGGGTAATTTCAGTAAACTCCAAATAGCAAGTTGATTTTCTTCTTTAGTGCTTGGATTAGATCAAGCTAAGTAGAAAGTGTTTCCTGGTTGAGAAATAGATAGTAAAGTACAAAGCATGTGGGTGAAATTTCAGCATACGAGCTTGTTTCAAATGAAAAGAGACCTCAAATATGTAGGCGTGGAGCTTGGGTACTCAAAAATGGAAAGTAGAGGCTACAAATAACAAGTGTTTGCTAGATGCCACATGTTACTCTTCTAGAGAAAGAAGCTTCCAAACCTTCTACTCTAAAAATCCCTTAAATGGTTAAAAATTTGAGATAGTTGCTAAAGACAAAATTGTTCCTTGCGAAATTTGGAAGCCTTTGACGTGAACATAATTTCCATTTGAGCAACTTCCAAAAAATAGTAACCTCCTAAATTTTAGGAGTTGCCTAATTTAGCTTTTGAAGAGCTTCATTATATAGGTTCATGGTTTATTTCTTTGATCATAAGCAATTGGTTTCACTTTCTAAAACCACTAATTATATGGCTTCTAGAGTCAATGTAACTATCTGAGTGTAAAAGTCTTAGTCATATGAGCTTTCTAATCAATTTGACCATCCAACTAAACTCTTAATTTCTCTTGGATATCTCGTCAATGACAACCCAAGTATAATTGTAGGGCATTCTGGCCATTGACCACCCTTAAATAGAAAAGATGAACATTTAGTCATATTTTGAAACACTTAAATAATACAAATTGCCTTTCAAAGTACATGAGCATCAAAATAATTTGGAATCATTGAGCCAATATGTCTTGGTAACAATTGATATACAAAAGGGTTATTACAGAACAGCCGTCCCGAGGCCTCAAAACACAAGAATGCCATTCCGAACAGATGTGCTGAAATGGGATGGGGGATATCCCCTGTCCCATCCCCAACAGCCATCTCGTTGTCTCGGCCATCCCCTACCCCCTTTTCTTATAGTACGTGTCCTTTGGAGGGGTGGTTTTTGGGTGGGTTTTTTTGTGGGACTTCTTCCAAGGACTACCCCTTTTGTAACACATACACATATAAAATCAGCATATTTTGTATGAAGTCGAATCAAATAAGCCTACATTACACATGCCGTTTTTCTACAATGAAAAATACATGTATGGATACATGCACATGTATATGTTCTTTGGTAATACACATTCACCCACACACATAGTAACATAGAATTGGTTTTGAAGACAAGGATGGGAATGGAGAGGGGGACATGAATAATGAATTGACATCCCCTGTTACCATGAGAGGGGGCTCTAACATGGGGATGGGACTGTGACGGTATTGGGACGGGATGGGACTGGAACGGGAAGCTACAAAATGAACATCCCCTATCACTATACCCACACATCCACCCACCACATCACATGCATATATTTTCAAATGCTATTTATGTATGTGGTCTCCTTCCCTCCCCATTCCACCCCCCGTCCCCATTCCTTGCTTTTAGCTATTCCCCATCCCCGACCCCATCCCGGCTCTCATCCCCCATTCCATGTTACTATGAGTCACCATCCTCATGCTAAAAACCTTTGGCTACTAAGAGGATCTCATACTTGTCCATGAAACCGTTTGAGTGGACCTTTACCTTAAAGGTCCACCTCACTTCAATGACATCTTTGAGGAGACACCAAGAACTCAAGTGTGATTCTAATTAGTGAATCAAGCTGCTCCTCCATGGCCTACCTCCACTCATGCATGGTAGTCCTTCATACGAGTACCCTTTCTACAATAAGGACACCTCTTGGAAGATCCTTCTCTTTCTTCCCTTTGCTATCCTTTTTTTTTTCACCCTTTTTTTTTTCTATCTCCCCCACTAGAACCCACAATGACAACCTTGGTAATCACTCCCAATCCACTAGAGGCCTTTGAATGCTACGCCTCCTACTCATGCACTAACAAAACCAACTCCTCCGAAGTCAAAGTCTCACGGGCTTGTGAACTGAGCAAATCGATATAAAAGATATCAAACCTAGGGTAGGAGAGATTGTTAAGCGAAGTGACTGCAAGCCTTTCAAATCCACCATTCGACCACATGACTACAACTCAAAAGGAATCTACTCCATCATCTTAATGTGCTCCCTCATGGTAGGAGACTCAAATGGGGATATCTAAAGAAGCCCCATCTCCAATCTGAGCTGATGAGAGTAAGTGCAAACCTCCTCAAGGTTCTTGAGGTTAGTCCATACCAATTGCTGCAATCTTAGGATCTTTCACATGAATCAGCATACTACATTTCAATTAAGACAAATAAATACCAAAACTCTAGTATTGACCTTGTCCCACAAATTAGCCTAATCCTAAGATGCACCATCGTCAGGTGTAGAAATAAAGTGGAAAATAGGTCAAGACACAAACATCCAAATCTCATAGGTGTTGACAAACTTTCACCTTCCACAAGGAATAGCTAGATGTCTCCAACTTTTATGCCTTGAGTAAGTTGTGAGCATGCATCACTTATGCATGAAGAGAGAAACAACATTGAGGCTAGGGAGGAAGAAGTTGGTAAAGATGTGCAACCCACTCGTAAAAGAATATGATCTCACCTAAATGATGAAGAAAGTTGATATAAGACTCAACCCCTACACGTGGTGCAATCGAAATATTGTAAGGTTTGTTCTTTCTATGTGCATTATGGAAAGAATATCGGGCATCTATCGATGTACCCACTAGCTCCCTCAACCTGTCTCAACCCATCTCGATTCATGAGGATCAGGAAAGTGCAGACTATTTGTCCTAACGCACACCTCTCTCTCTCTCTCTCTCTCTCTCTCTCTCTCTCTCTCTCTCTCTCTCTCTCACAAAGTAACATGGGATGGATTTTGGGGATGAGGGCAAGAATAGGGACAAGACATGAGTTGACATCCCCTATCAATATGAGAGGTGGCCCTAACATGGGTTGGGACTAGGATGATAGAGGGACATGATGAGATTGGGATGGGAAGCTAGAAAATGGGCTTCCATGTTTCTATCCTCCCTCCCTAAGTGATAAGCCACTTATCTAAGTAAACCATTGACTCGGGTTCAAATATCTCTTTTTTTCTACACATTGACTATATGGAATGTAGGCATTGAAGCTAAGACCTTCTGGTCGCCATGCATTCAACTTTAACCAACCTCCCTCCCTCATTTTGAAGTCCAAAACCATCAATTGCTGCTCCTTAGGTGGGTCTCTCCCTTCTTCCTCCCCCCCCCCCCCCTTCTCTCTCTCTCTCTCAATCACTGCTTCTAAGGCGAAACCCATCTACACAATGTTTAAAGTGTGCTAGTGTCTTTGAGTACTTGTAAAGTTGTTTATTGCAAAATTATGAAAATTTTCTACAATTATCGAATCTAAATTTCCCATTCCCTCCATTTTCTTAAATGGGGCCTCCCCATCAATCGCATTTCTTGTTCCCATTCCCATTCCCCATTCTCTGTTCCATGTGACTATGGCAAGAGCACTTTGGTCCTTGACCTGAAGAAGAGTAGGTTCATCCTGAGGAGACCCAATGTCTACGAGCATCTATTGAAACATGACATATACCCAATCTACTAGCTTGTGGAATCAGCATGCCTACACTTGACTGGATAAATGATCTATTTCAATGTGCCTGAGCTATATCATCCTTGGTCTTTGAGATTATTTGATCCACATTTTAGATCCCTTATCAGCAACAAACTAAAATTAGTCCGGCCCAAGCAAGGCTCATTGCATTGACTTGATCAAATTGACTAAGAAAACATGAACAAGGTAGCAAAACACTAGCACGAATCTCAGTTATTGACATCCAAATTCCAAGAGTTGCATCGCCTTCATGACCTCACCGAGTGCTTCTGTTGTCTGCTTTGTTTTACTTCTCTAGATGCAAGGTTGAAACAACAGCGGTCAAAAAACCTTGCAAGGTCGACAACATTAGTCGTGTGACTCTTCTCTCAACTCTTAAATCTTGTTTGTCCGGACGTTTAATCGATACTGTGCCCTTCTGTTTACGCTAATTACTACTCGAATCTGGAGCTTCCACAAATCAGACGATGTAAACAAGCAATCAGAAGAAATGTACCTTCATATTCACGTGAGAGGGTTTTGGAACTTGAGTGCAATCAGGGCTAGCGTATGGCCTCGCGGCAGAGCAAATACTGTGGTTGTAAAAGAAGCATACCTGCGCGAACAAGGCCTTGATTGGTGGAAGCTTTCCGAAAGGAGCCAGCGATGGCGGCGATCCGGATGGCGTGAGGAGGGGATTCAGAATCGGAGGAGCAGCATCGCACGTGCGAACGACAAGGTTTGAGCAGGCCCGCGTGTCCATGGAGTGGTGGTTGGAATGCAAAGGATCGCAAAGCCCCTCCAGTCCGCAGGGAGGCCGCCATGGCTGCTTTCTGCTCACAACTCAACGTTCCCTTCTCCCGTCTTCTGCTCGCTTCTTACAAGTTCACTACTATAAAAGTACTCACGAATAGGTAGACCGTAGGTGTCGGGACTGGTCAGACGGACGCGTCTGACAGGAACGTTGTCTGACGTGCACGAACTTCCTCGGTGGCACAAAAGTCGCCGGGCCCACGAGAGGTCTGCCATTTTCCCATGTGGACAGTGGAAGGAGTAAGGACGCACGAGGGGTTCTCTTCTGACATTGGGACCCGTTTAGCACCTTTCTTCCACAATCCAGGTTCCACATGTTCTCCCTTTAGGCTTTAAAGTTTAGCACCTTTCTTAAAAACGAGAGTAGAGAACCCCTTTCTTCCGCAATTAAGCAGGGCATCACTAGTAGGTGGTCGCATTAACAGGGATGTTGCAGATCATCTTGCAAAAAGTCTCCGAGAAAATGTTAGAGGTCGCTAACAGCTATTTTTGGGGGGTAGACACAAGACAAGTGCCAATTGGAGGGAGTCTCCATGATGTCCAATAATAGACAGAACAACTTCATGCAAGAAAGGGAGAGATCTTTCTTTATTCATTAGGAATAAAGTCTCCAAATACACACCTCCTAGTATGTGCACTAGAACTTCCAAGATGAACACAAGCATTTGTGCCACATGTGGAGATGTGCATCAACAGAAGATGTGCAACTCCACAATATTGGTTCATTTGGGCTTGGTGAGCCCCATATGGAAGATTATAGATTATAATACTAGCTAGCTTGGTTGTTGTGAGCCAAACCCACTAATGCACTACATGCAATTGGAATCTTTATGAAGCTCACGAGGCTTCGCTTCGCTTGCTTCTCATCTTTTGGTAAGCAAAGGGAAGTAGTCGTGCTATCACACAGTTGCTTCCCTTTGCTTGCAATAAAGACAAAGTAAAGTCAAATTGCATAAAATCTCACACAATTGCTTCTTTAAATTATAAGAATTACGAATCACCTATCTTTCTTCTGAATATATCACCCTTGTCTATCTCTTTGAATCAAAGTCACAACCTAAGACCTAGAATTTGATTGGAGCCTAATTGGCATTTATACAATGATCCAAATCTATCATAGAAATACATAATTGAGATAAATTTTTATAATACTTGGATAAACTTTTAGCCCTCTCTCTCTCTCTCTCTCTCTCTCTCTCTCTCTCTCTCTCTCTCTCTCTCTCTCTCTCTCTCTCTCTCTCTCTCTCTCTCTCTCTCTCTCTCTCTCTCTCTCTCTCTCTCTCTCTCTCTCTCTCTCTCTCTCTCTCTCTCTCTCTCTCTCTCTCTCTCTCTCTCTCTCTCTCTCTCTCTCTCTCTCTCTCTCTCTCTCTCTCTCTCTCTCTCATGCAACTCTTATACTAGATGTTTGTATATTTGTGCATACATAATCATGTGTTTTCTTCTATATACTTATTAGATTCATTGTCACACATTAATATACGCATCGTGCTGGTGATAATGATATGTATGCCTTCCACTGGCGTATCTATGTTGACTCATATGATCTTGGTATTTCTTCAAAGATATGTATTTACTTTAATCCATATAATAAGTTGATGTACAAAATTTTTGTGCATTCAAATTGCAATGAAGCATAATTATGAGTTGAAATTGCTACCACAAAGCACATTAAGGCATTGCATGATATATTACTTGGCTTCACAAGAGTGTACTCTAATATTTTGCATGTAAAAACACTCATGGCGAGCTATTTTGATTAGTCTACCAATAACTACCAAAGCACTTGGCATTTCTTTTTTTTTTTTAACACACACACACACACACACGCACACAAAGCACTATTAGTTAGTAGAAGCATCAAAGTACCATAAAGCACTAATACCAATAGCATGTGTATAACTACCAAAACACTTGGCATTTCTAAAAAAATTGTACACACACACACACACACAAAAAGCACTCTTAGTTAGTAGAAGCTTCAAAGTACCATAAAGCACCAATACCAATAGCACATGGTCTTAAATTTGCACTCATCTTTCATTCTCTACCTTCTCTCTATTTATCACATAGACCTAAATACAATCCATCTACACAACTATACATGGTAAGGTCATAGTTCATAACTCCGAACATACTCTCTCTCTCTCTCTCTCTCTCTCTCTCTCTCTCTCTCTCTCTCTCTCTCTCTCTCTCTCTCTCTCTCTCTCTCTCTCTCTCTCTCTCTCTCTCTCTCTCTCTAGCTGTAGATGTGTGCACATATACATGGATGTGGCTTGTACATAATATTTTTAATTGAAAATTATTGCACCATATACTTTATATGTGTTTGCATTCTATTAACTACACTTACACATTTGCATGTGCTGTTATTAACAGATGTATGTATAGGTGTTACATGTGTGTATGTATGCACATGTATTTATACCCATATTTATGGATGTTACATGAAGGTGTGTGGTCATATGTGTACTTCAGTGTATGAATAAATCAACTATGTGACTCTCTTTCTTTCTAAACCTAAAACCAATTAACGCATATTTACATCCAAGTACCAAAGAAAACTCTTAGTTTCATCACCTTTCAATAAGATGAACACATGTGCAAATAAACTCGAGATCTTAATGCTTACAATTGCCCTTAGAGTACGAAGTTTAGGGTTTACCTTGAATTGCTCTCCTAAACTAAGATGTAAACACAATTATACTCTAGTGGAAAGATTGTCAAGTTTCAAAAATGGAGGGTTGAATGCATTATCTAATTGATCTGCATTAATCAATAATGAGAAATGTGTCTTGTCAAAAACACTATTATTAGTCAAATGAATGAGAACTCAATATACTTCCATTGAAAGTAATTGTACATTCTAGAGTAAAATTTTCGAAGTATGAATGCATAAAGTTGTCTTGCATGGATCATGGGTTAAGTTGACATCACATGTAAACATAGATAGTGTATGCTTGAATGCTCATGTGATATTAAGGTATGCCAACCATTGTGTGGAGCCCTTAGACCAATTGAGGACCTATGATTTAGGGTAATTAGATGTGAGTGCATTGCTAGGGTCAACAAATCACAACTTGATGGTTGTGGGCTGATCATCAACATGAATCATAAGGATGATTCTCAGTGCTGCCTGAGACTTCACACACAACATCTAGATGGCAATGGTTTTCTTCATCCACATGTAGAAATGGATACAATTTAGCCTCCTAAAACAATGAGAGATGGACACGGTAATTATCAATTCTTTGGCTCCCTATGAATATTTCATGGGCCACAAATAACAAATCGTGTTGTCATAATGAATCTCATTTAAAAAATAATGTAGGCCTAGCCACAAAGGCATGGACCTCATGCAAATCCTCACATTCAATGAGCTTCGATGGCTCATGTGGAGCCACAAAGGCATGGTGGTTAGGAAAATCATGTCTACCTTTACGAAGCGTAGGCCTACCAGAGGCATGAACTTTGATAGGTGCCTCCGCAAGGAGTGCCTCAAGGCTTGCATGGAGGTGGAGCAAAGGGCAAGGGGAGGGCACTACGAGAATCCACAATGGAACTACAAGCCAAGTCCAAAGGATTGCTCCATGAGGCTTTTATCTCAAACCATGACAGAACCAAAAGCCATAGCCAAGCCTGCAAGCTTTCTCGAGTTGATCAACCATCTCATTATCCTTTGATAAATATCTACCAAGCGGAATACAAGAAGAAGAAGCAATTACCACCATGTTGAGGATTTAAGGCATCGTGTAAGAAAACTTGGATTCACCATGGCATAGAGCCCTCTCAGTGCCAAATGTGATGGGAGGAAACACACACGCATGCACGCACACGCGCGCGCGCACACACACACACATTCCCAAGTAAGGAAGCCACCATATCCCTTTCACGACTGCAATGAGTGTAGGTTTGGAATTCGTAGAGCACAGAGAGAGAGAGAGAGAGAGAGAGAGAGAGAGAGAGAGAGAGAGAGAGAGAGAGAGAGAGAGAGAGAGAGTATGTTGTGCCCACTTGCCATGTCAAAATATTTGCCAAGAATACCAAAAGAAGAAGAAGCAGCTACCACCATGCTGAGGATTTGAGGCATCATGCAAAAAATTTGGGATTCACCATATTAAAAGCAAGCACATAGAGCCCTTTCAGTATGCCAAATGTGATGGGGGGAAGATAGATAGATAGATAGATAGATAGATCGAGAGTGTATGTGTGTGTGTGTGCGCACACATGTGTGTGTGTCTCCCAAGTAGGAAAGCCACCATATCCCTTTACATGGTTGCAACCAGTGTAAGTTTGGAATTTGGTAGAGTAGGTGGAGATGAGAGAGAGAGAGAGAGAGAGAGAGAGAGAGAGAGAGAGAGAGAGAGAGAGAGAGAGAGAGAGAGAGAGAGAGAGAGAGAGAGAGAGAGAGAGAAGCTATGTTGTGTCCACTTGCTATCTAGCACCCACATGCGTAGGTGGGGGGCCAAAGAAAGTGGGTCCCACATAATAGGCATGTGATGGGCTATCGGCCCTCCTTCATTACTCTGCTAAACATAGGTGTAATGATTTTAGTTGATAGCCTATCCATTGACCAAAATAGAAACTTGGGATTTTTTTTTCATTTTTTAACTTATGGAATTTGGGGTCATGTCCATGGCCGCCATCTAGGCTTGGGAGTCAAGTGTAGTAGGTCTGTGGATTATAAGTCTAACATATTCTTGGAATGGATTTTTGGCTTAGTTGGTGGTATCTCTAATATCCACGCTGGAGAAGCCACTTTGCTAGGGTGACTTATATCCTTAAGACTAGATCTCAATATATGTTGCAATATATACTATTATACTCTTCTAACACCTTATTTTTGTTGGGGGTAAAGGTGTGTGTGCCTACACTGCTTGTGTATTCACTACTCTTACAATACTCGCACGCTTGTACATTGCAATTGACAAGACCCACACACCTGTATACTACAGTTAGAGAGCACCCATCATTGTCACTTCATTCTTTATTCTTTCAGCGACTAATGAATAAGGGAAGGCTGATCACACCTTGTGATTATTGGAGTTCCCACATCTTGTGTCTCTCTCTTTTGCTCTCATGCTCCATCCTCCATAGTTCTTCTCTATCTTGCTTCCATTTTATTGTGCTCCCACTCAAGCTTCTCCCTTCAACTGGTATCAGAGCTTGGATCAAGGAGCTTCCTCAACTTAACTTCAACCTGTGACAATACCTACAATAGTTCACTTCAAGGTAGCCATGGTTTCTTCTTCCCAAGGTGAGCATTGATCTTTTCCTTTGCTTTGGCTTCTCAAAGCTTATTTCAGGGATTGTAGGGGTTGCATTGAGCCTTTCTTGAGCTCTATTACAACTAGCTTAGCCCTCCCACACTTTCAGGTCTGTTGGCACAGCCTCCTGTGCTAAATACTCAGCCTCTTGTACTTCATTTTCATCAGCTCCTTTGCTTACTTCTTAGCTCATTTGGCACTTGAATAATCATTGTGCATTTCTCCATCATTTATAGCTTTGGTTTAAGCACACATTGGAGGTCTTAAGCTTCAACCATTGACTGTAAAAACAAGGCAACATACTGTCATAAAACAAGCACAACCATTTGACCTACTATATTTGAGCTCATACCCATGCCTATTGATGCTCATTTGATGCTCAATCATTGGTACATATTTGGAGGATGTCTTGAGATGGCCTTGGCTTGATTTGAGCTACCATCACTTAGTTTATGTAGGGTATTTCACTATTGTGATACGTTGAGCGGCAAGCTATTTGTCTAGGAAAGTTTATCCCAATTGTTCTTTGATGACATTCATGTACTTCATTTGATGTATTGATGTATGACATTAATGCTATACACTCTAATATGCTCTTGAAAGCTTTTGAGTTTCGACTTTGAGCTTGGTGACATTTGTCTCGATAGTGGCTACTTGACACAGTGCTCCTAGACTTGCAGGCTTAAGGATTTACTACATATATTGCTCCCAAATATATGGTCATGATGTATGTTAGATTCCAGATGCTTACGTATTTCATATATTGAGCTTGTCTTATGTATTTTGTTCTAGTGGGAGTCACTTGTCACTTGCATACTTTGCATTCGAGCAAAGCTTTGGGTTTTATACAGTTGAGCTTAGTGTATTGAGACAGTGGGACTCATTGAGATATGTACACGCTCTCTTCATTCTTATTGGATGTAGTTACCTTTTAGTGGGATGATTTGATTCATATCTTGGACTCTGGCACTTATCTCTATTAGAGTGATATCAAATGATGTATAGATGCTTCCTAGCTATGTATTAAGCTACATTACCTTTTGCTTCATTGGTTCTTAATTTGGCAATTCTCTTCTGTTACCCCAGAGGCCTACAACATGCATGATGTCTATGCCTACTATATGTATGGTTTACTAACACAATAAGAAATAGATCTTGGTAGTACCAGTTATATGCATCTTTAGTGCTAGTTGCCCTGACGTATCCCATTTGTTGGAGGATGTACCTAGTAGTGGAAGCTTGGATTTTCCTAGTCGATTACCCACACTTGATTTTGGATTCACTACTACATTTATTACAGTAGTGTTATAATTGTAGGTTTATGCATTATTTATTATGAGAGCATATACTTTGATTTGATAGCTTATTACTAGCAATTAGTAGACAACACTACACTTTGGTATTTTATTCTTTTTAGACCTTGTCTTGATTGTGAATTGGGGCCAATTTGCAATCATTTATGGCAGCCTATCTTCTTGCATTGTGCTTTCATTTGTTGGTATGATGGTGGCTGTGGATCAAATGACATTGCTATATTTAACATGATGACCAATTGGTATGATGGTATTTATAGTAGCCTATCTTCTTGCACCGTGCTTTCATTTCATGTTATCCCTCGTCGAGAGTGGTTCCGCTCCTATCATAGCAAGACATGATTTGTCAGATTGGGTAACAACTTGGCATTAGAGATGTATGGGTGCAATTTTGCTTTAGGTAGTATCTTTACTTTGCATTATGTATGCCATATTTCAGCTTTGACCAAAAGCCTGCTCTCCACTGTTGGACAATTGAATGAGGCAAGTTACTTTGTATCTTTTGGTGATTCCTCATGGAAGATCACTTGTGGGAATCTTGTCCTTACACAAGGTGCCAAGTCTAACACTCTTTATCCCTTACTTGTATCTAAGTCTATCGACCATGTTTTGGCAATGGCTATAGTACCACATGTATCATTATGGCATCATCGCCTTGGGCGCATATCACTAAAGGGAATCAAAATGCTTACCTATTCATCTTCCATCTCTTGACTATAAATGTTTTGATTATTATTATTATTATATTTACGACATATCTCTTTATTTGTAGTATCTTCCATCCCTTAACTATATATGTTTTGATTATTGTGATCATTATATTTATGGCATGTAGACATGCAGTTTGCATAAGAAGCTTGGCATTACGCACATGAGTGAGCCTCGGACTCTTATTCATTCTAATGTTTGTGGACCTATGCCCTATCAATCATTAATTGATGTGAAGTATTTTGTTACTTTCATTGATGATTACTCACGTAAGATCTAGGAATACCCCATCAAGTAAAAACTAGAAGTATTGGCTATGTTTTAGCATTGGCTTGCTCTTGTTGAGAAGTAGTTTGGGTATGGGCTCTGACATGCCTACGATCTAACAATGGGGCTAAGTATGTCTTTAAAGCCTTTGAGTAGTTTTGTGATGAGAAGGGTATTAAGCATTAGTTGACCATCTTGTACACCCCACCCTACAATGGTATGGTGGCTGAGCACATGAACAAGATGAATCTAGGAGAGAGTTTGTAGTATGCTTAGCCATGTAAACTTATAGCATTATTTCTGGGTTGATGTAGTTACTACTATTATACATTTGATTAATCGATCCCCATGCACTGCTATTGACTATTAAATTACAAAGGGGATATGGTCTGAAAAATCTCCATCATATGCTCATTTACATGTCTTTGGTTGTGATGTTTTTTGCCATGTTTCCAAGAACAAGCATAATAAGTTGGATCCTAAGTTAGTGAAATGCACCTTTCTTGGTTATGGGGATGCATGTGAGATGGGCTATCATCTTTGGGATTTGCAGGCTGCTTAGAAGGTCATCCACAGCCATGATGTTGTTTTCTATGAAGAGAAAATGCATAAGCAACATGAGCAAGTAGTTGAGGTAGGTAGGGTGATATTTCTAGAGGAGCCTCTGACTCCTATAAGAAACATGAGCAAGTAGTTGAGGTAGGTAGGGTGATATTTCTAGAGGAGCCTCTGACTCCTATATAGCCAGCTAGATAGCCTATAGCTAATACTCCAATGGCCCATGACCATGATGTTCAATAGGATGTACATGTTCGATAGTTTGTTGTGAGACATTCTACTTGATATAGACATCCTCCTTAGTTTGCACCTTCTATGGACCATGTTATAATGACAAATGCTAGTGAGCCTCTTACCATGCGTAGAGGTGATAGTCACTCTTGGGAGAGGGCCATGCAGTCAAAGTATTACTCATTATAGAAAAATCATACATGGGATTTGGTTATTTTACCTAGTGGAAAGAATGCTTTGCCATGCAAGTAGGTATAAAGTTGAAGAGTACCCTTGGATACCTCAAGTTGGAATATAAGGCTAGATTGGTTACTAAGGGGTCTAAGCGGGAGCATGGTGTCAACTTTGATGAGGTCTTTGCTCCTGTAGTTAAGATGACTACCTTACAATTGATTTTTGCCTTGGTTGTGTAGTTAGATTTGGACATTTATCAAATGGATGTAAAGACGGCTTTCTTACATGGGGACTTACACTATGCGATTTATATGCAGCAGCAACCTAAGGGCTTTGAGGAACAAGGCAAGAAACATCTAGTGTGCAAGTTGAGAAAGAGCCTTTATAGCCTTAAGTAGGCACCCAGGAAATTGTACCACAAGTTTGATTCTTTCATGCATTCACATGGATATATCTCCAATGATATAAATTAGTTTTTATACATGAAGAAGGCTCATGATGGCAACCTTATGATTTTGGTACTCTATGTGGATAATATGTTGATTGTTAGGAGATCTTAAGCTCATGATAAATTGGATGCCTTGAAAAGTCAACGCAAGAAGAGCTTTGAGATAAAGGACATGGGTCATGCCTCACATACCAAAAGGTCCTTGTGTGGTTTTATATGTAGGATGTTAAGTCTATTGGTTATCCTTTATCTTCTCATATGAAGGTTAGTTAGGTCAATTGTCCATAGTTTGATGAGCAAATGGCCAAGATGGCCAAGATCCCTTATGCATCCACAGTGAATAGTTTGATACATGCCATGATAGGCACTCGCCCTGACATATAGCATTTGCAGTGGGAGTAGTGGCACGCTATATAGTTACACTTGGTAGGTAGCATTGGGATGCCATGAAGGATATCACGAGGTATCTTAAGGCCACTGTAGATATGTGCAGATGCTATGGTGGCCAGGATATAGGAGTCATTGGATATACTGACTTTAATTATGTAAGACATACAGATAGTAGGAAGTCTACCAAATAAGTCCACCTTTGGCTATGTCTTCACCATTGCTAGAGGTGCTATTTCTTGGAGGTCTAGGAGAGTGTAGAAACGCACAACCCTATCTACTATAGAGGCAGAGTATGTTGTAGCCACTAAGGCTTACATGGAGGCTTTCTAATTAGGTTGACTGGTGGTAGTAGACCATGATATTACTAATGTGATTTCTACACTGCATTTGAAATCTACGAGTACTATTTAGTAGACCAAGAATCCGATCTTCCATGTGAAGACAAAGCATATTGAGGTGCGTTACCACTTTATCACAAAGGCCATTGAGGACAAGTGGATTGAACTTTTTAAGATCTCAACTAACCAAACTTTTGCCAATCTACTCACTAAAAGTCTCTCAATAGAGCATTTTGCATTCCTTAGGAAGATGATGGATGTTGGGTGAGATGACATCTATTCCTCATCCTATTGTACTCTTATCACTTTTTTCTTATTTTCTCTTCACTAGAGGCACATTAACCTTTAAGTAGGAGGTTGTTAGGAGTAAAGGCACATATGCTTATGCCACTCGTGTATTCACTATACTTAAAGTACCCATATACTTGTACAATGTAGGTGGCAAGACTCGTCGCACACTTGTACACTGTAGGTGGTAGGTGCCCATCACTATCATTTCATTCTTTATTCTTTCAATGACTAATGAATAAGGGAAGGCTAGTTACACATTGTGAGTATTGGAGTTCCCACATCTAGTATCTCTTTCTCTCACTCTCATGCTCCATCCTCCATAGCTTATCTCTCTCTTGCTTCTGCTTGCTTGTATTCCATTCATGTTGGTTTTTAAACAGGTGGTAGAGGACATTGCTCATATGCCAAACTATTAAATTGATAGAGCTAGTGCATGCAATGAGTGAGAGCTTCAAAGGGACGATTAATTTGTATAATGCATGTGCCAATGATCTCACAAATGCTTTGCTACAAAGTACATAACAACATGCATTCATTGGAGGAAATATCCATGGTACAATGCCAAGTATAGAGAAGCTTCTAAGGAAACCACAATAATGGAGTATCCCTACACTGAGATTGGCAGCAAGGATGGTGGGGGACATGTTAATTGGAACTAAGATGCATTAACAATGAGATTTTAGAGGCGACAATATAACTATGACAAGGAAAAGAGTGATGGGAAAGTTAGACCTCAAAAAGCAAATGCCAGTCACAAGCGAGAGTATGTAACTCAAAATCATCCTAGAAGAAAGAGTACAAGAAAATTACATTTTGAGAGCCCATCACTGTCAATCAACCAAAGCTAGTGTTTCCAATTTTATAAGAAGAATTGGCAGTAGAGATTGATCTACACAATGTTGTGTGGGCCATAGCACCAACTCGTGAGGAGATACTAGCAATTAACCTTGAATGTGGCAGTAGTTTATGTGATTTTGCAATGATAGTGTGGACCACACATGGAATATATGTTCTTTCATTAAACATGTACCACTTAGACTCATAAGTATAGCCGTGGCTCATGGTATAACATTGACTGAAAAAGAAATCAACACATTAAAGAGTGGTGGGTTTATTTTATATAAATGCAACACAACAAGTAGGTGCAAATAAAGGTATCCAGAGACATTGGCAAGGTGTCTCACAAGTTGTAGGGCAAAGGATTAATGTGGCATTAGCTCCAGATGCAACTGTGAAGGGCCATACTATGGTAAAAGCACTAGAACATAAGGGCTTCTAATTAGAGACAACCAACTCAAGCATCTTACATGAGTGTTGCAATGTCAAAATTGCAAAGAACCCAACATGTAATTGTCAAGATTTTAGGGATCATGCTCTAAGAGGGAAAGTATATTTGGCATGCAAGCAGTTATACTAAATTTACCTTTGAGGGCTTGGAATGGATGCAAATGTAAACATATTTATACCCCCACTCATGCTCATAGAAGGGAACTTGCACCTTATATTTGGAAGCAAAAGAAATTTTCCAACATCACACATGGTGT
>NC_141145.1:30515564-30575564 GCF_053477565.2 Lygodium microphyllum
GATTCACTTTCTCCTCCATGGCAGTATCCATCCTTTTTTCTACTCCATTTTCAACCACCATATCTCCATTCAGTCTATCATCGTCTTTTAATGACCATAGCATATTGTTGTCTAAATCCACCGTCAGTAGCCACTCTGAAATATGCACTAATGCCTCCGACACTAGCCAACCTTCAAACGTGCTACCTTTCAGCCAAGCTCAAGGGCTTTCATGAATTTCTCCAAGAAAAACATCCATCGTGTATCGATAGGTCCCACAATCTCCGCTTCATCTACAAGATGCACTAGGAGGTGACTTTGTATCATGAGCATGCTTGTGGGTAGGTACTTCTCAAAGAGACAGATTGTCTCTTCCACCACTCCGCATCTTGTGGATTCAATAGAGGATATCTTGATCTCCTTGTGTGAGATCCATTGCACTAAACTCGGCAACCTATAAATCGCCTCATGTATTTCTAGAGTGAGGCAATCCGAGATGCGATCAGAAGTACAAATTGTCAAAAATGAAAAATCATTATGAACATCGAGTAGATACTAAATAGTGAAATATTTAGGCTATTTGCAACCAACATCAAGACAAAACCTGACATATCTCATGCCAATCATGGGCTTTTAGCCCTAATAGCTTGTCGTCTTTAGAGAAAGCAAACCCAAGGAATGCATCATACGCATTAGAGTGTGGATAGACATGATAATTTTCTTCACGATGCACTCTTCTTTAATGGACAAGACCCAAGGAGCACGAGGTAGTTGCAGGCGACCACTGGTGCTCGATTGTGGTCAAAGTGCATCCATCTTGTCTATCTCCTTCAAATCCATTTGTGTCCCTGTAGTGTCTCTCTTTTCTATGATGTGGTCCCCTAATAAATAGCCCAAATTCTTAAAAATATACATGGGATCCAACAAATGGTTGATTTGTAAGTGGGTCCAATATGGTAACTCGTAGAAAATCAAGAACCATCACATTCTACTTGAATGTGACTCCTTGTGAACCATTTTCAACTCGTACTAGCTTTGGGCATTCATTTGTGATGTTGGAGATCATCTAAGAAAACCTTCTCTCAGTTCATGACCCTCTGGCAAGAAAGTGGCGTGTCCTTGATATACCATATTCTTCATGGTTCGTAATCTTATTCCGGAGTCTAACTATGTCCCATACAATGGACATGCATAATAACCTGAGAGAGATAACTAGACCTGTCACAACACCCTTATTTAGTCAACACAAACTTAAACAAGATATGTTAGGTATCACAAACTTGAATATAAACTTGAACGAGCCCACTTAGCTAAGAACTCTTCATGAATCCTAGAAAATCATGCATGGTCCACATGAGAATGACTTGTATATTAGCAGACTATCAACTATCGTGCTTGCTCATGTCTTCCACAACAACCACCTCCCACAAAATCTTGAGCTCATCAACTAATGGACACAGGTAGAAGTCCATGTTCTTGACTTTGTAGTGCCCAAGAATGAGCAAGTTAAGGATTAGGTGTTCTTTTTTTGTAGAAAGCCATAGCAAAATATTGTACTTAGCAAGAATTATAGGCCACACACTGTAAGAATTTGAGTGGAGACCAAATGGATTCATGCCATCCATAGCAAGACTGGGCCAAAGATTCCTTGGCTCTCTGCAAATCTCGAAAAGATGGAATTAATGTGACTCCATGCGCATGAATTTAGTGATATTGGTTGGACTCCATTTGTGGATCTATTTTTTGCGTGTCACATTGTCAAGCTCGCCATTCTCGATGTATAAAACATGTGACATATGCACAGTATATGTGAAAAATATCTGAGAATCTTCTGAGGGATGGTTTGCCCTTGCAAGTCCTATCGATACGTGTGAGCACCACACTTTGGACATGTCTCCATAGGGGAATAATATTACAAGGATACAAGACATGTCATAGACAAGGAGCGCACAACCAAAAGGAAGCAGAGAAAGACCAAGGAAGCCCAAGTCAAAAAGTGAATGAAGAAACTCATTTTTCCCAAGTAGAAAAAGTGGAGCAGAAGGCAAGCTCAGAAAAGACATAGGAGAGCACCGAAGATTCTAGGAAGGTGCTCTCAAGGATGAAGGAGAGCATCGTATATTCTAGCAAGGTGCTTAGAAAGAACACATAAGATTATCGAATATTCTAGCAATGCTCTCACAAGGAAAGTGCGGGGCGCAATGTAATTCATTTTATAAGAGCGTCAAGCTCCCTCCTGTGCAAGTTGAAAGGTCTAAATGAACATAGGTGAAGAGATAAGGCAACTAGAAGGGAATGGAGAAAGAGAACTTTCGCAAGATGCCCAATCGTGTAAAAAAGGAGATGGGTGCCCAATGGATTTAGGGTTTTGTATATAAAATCAAAAAGTGAATGAAAAGCTCATTCTTTGGTGTGTGGCAAAAGTAAACTCTTCTTCTTCTCTCATTCTTGCTTTCTTGTGTGTGCTTGAGAGAGGGAGTGTGAGGGAGTGAGAGAGTGAGTGTGTGAGGGTGAGGGATCATGGGGAAGAAGCTCTTTGTTATCTCATTCTTTTCTTCTTCTTCTTCTTCTTCTTCTTCTCTTGTGCGTGGCTATGGAGGATGGAGCTTGAAGGTGGAGGCTTGAGGTTGCTTGAGCTTGCATCTCAAGTCATGGAGCTACCGGCTTGCTTAAGTAAGGAGGCTACTCATTCAGGCATCAAGGTAAGCTCACACATGCACGTAGGATCAAAGACTTGTCGATGGCTAGGTGAGAGATAGCCATTTGTACTCGCTTGAAACACTTGAAGCAATAAGCGGTCAGTGGGTCTTGGCAGTTGAGCATGAGCTCCCACTACACATAGTCTCCTCGAAACAACACACAATCATTGATTAACTCATGCATAGATGTTGCTATAGTCCATGCCAAGCTTTTGTAACACCAATCATGCATCATCATGGGACTCAGGCATCGTGCTTCCAAGTGGTAATATATGATACTTTAGCAATCTTTAAAAAAATCAGAAGATGCCTTGAAGAGCATAAGAAATGTTTTTAATTTTATAATAGAGTCAAAAAAATCGACAGAGCACAGAATGTATATGAATAACTCAGTCACACTCGTATCGCACCACTCGTACTTTCCTTGCACACTTAGGAGCGCAACCAGTATCTTTAGTCGAGATACTCGGCATCCATCATATAATGGTATAGACGCTTCTTCTCTCAATGGATCATATGACTCGGCATCCATGGGTATTAATGCATCGATCATTGACTCCATCTCAAGTTCCAAGATTGGAGGAAGGTTCGAAAGGCCCATTGTCTCCTATGGTATCGAGGGTATCGTCTGTGGTATGCCCTCCAATTGGTGTATTTGGCTCAGACAATCCATCCATTGCATGCCCACAAACTTTCTAATGGGCCATAAAATAGGTGCATTCCTTGGGATGAAGCATCACCTCTCTATATAAATTTCATGGGCACGTCTAATATTTTTGTGTATGATATTCAATTACTTTGTGAATGTAAAGCATGATGGATACACACTTTTCTTACCATTCGCTCAAAGTCTGAGATCCCTTGGTCAATGATCTCCAATTGAAACTCGTCGAAGCATTGTATGTTCTATGGACAAGGGATACTTTCATCTAAAATCCAACTTGTATTGAGTGCAAGGATGCGTGATATGTTAATTAAGATACACCTCACGATCTTGGGCATCACGACCATCATCGGTTTTCATTTAGTCTATGTTATGGCAAACAATAGATTTTTGTTCCCCTCACTGGTGATCTTCCTCCATTTTAATATCTACTCCTCTCTCTCTCCCTTTCCCTTTATTTGTTTCCCTCCCTCCATCTCTCTTTGTTCATTTGGCTCCCTTCATCCTTCTTTGTTTCTCTCCCCACCCCTCTTTCTCTCTCTCTTTCTCTTTTTTTATTCGCCTCCCTTCATCCTTATTTCTTTCTCTCTTCCCCTCTCTGTCTCTCTCAATGTTTCTTTTTCTCCCCCATCTTCCCTACCACTCTCACTTCTTCTCTCTTTTTCTTTTCCTCGCTTCTTCTCTCTATTTATTTCTCTATTTTCCTCTCCACTCTCACTCAATGCATCTTGTTACAATTAAAATGAAATATATAAAATAAAAAAATTATAAAACAAGGACATTGAAACACCCTATCTCTCCACCTCTCTTTGTCTCCCTTTATTTTACTATCATTACATTCTCTCTATTTCTCTCGGTGTTTCCCTTTTTCTCTCTCACTCTCTATTTACTATTCTCTCTGTCTCTCTTTTTCTCCCTAGCTCCATCCCTTTTTCTCCCCCTCCCTCCCTCTCTTTTGTTTTCACTCTCCTTAATCCACCCTTTTCTTCCACCTCTCTCTTCACTCTTCATTTTTCTTTCTCTCCCCCTCTCTTTCTTTCTCTCTTTCTCTTTCTTTGTTGCCTCTTGTAATATATCAAATTAACCAAAGGGGAATTTTTTTTTCCCTTATCCTCCTATCCGCGGCATGTCGTGCTGGAAGGGGGAAGGGGATAGAGGAGCCAGCGAGCTCCTCACTGGAGCTTGCTCGGCTCCACAGTCATGCAAACGGACACATCGAGGGGGGAGGATTCCCTCCCCTCCCCTATAAAATGGAGGGAGGGCCGCAGGCTACAGGGGGGGAGGACGTGGGAAACGAAGCTATTTGCTATGCTGCCGCCTAACGTCCGTCTATCTGTTGTGAGAGAGGGAGGCCGCCATAACGCCACCGCTGCTGAGGAGGAACCGCCCTACCGCCAACCGCCAGCTGCAGCCACTACCGCCATCAAACGTCCGCCGTCATGAAACGACTCCACTCCCTCTCCCCACGTGGGCCTGTGATCCCAAAGAAGCTTCAAGAAGCTTCTTGAAGCTTCTAAGGGGGGGCTCCTTAAGCCCCCCTTCCTATACTTTTACCCTTTCACCCCCCTTATATCCCTTTTACCCTTTCACCCCCCTCATATCCCTTTTACCCTTTCACCCCCCTCATACTCCTTTTTAACACACCCCCCTAAGCCCTTTTTATTCCCCCCATGTCCCCATTATTTCTTTCTTTTCCCCACCCTCACCCCCCGATTTTGAAGCTCTAAAGCTTCTAAGAGGCCCTAAGCCCTCTTTCCCTTGGAACCACACCCACACCCCCTCCCCCCCCCCCCCCCGGGCGGGTTTTTTTAACCCTTAACCCCTTCCCGTAGAGCCACTAAACCCCAACCCGTGTTTAAGCCACCATAGCCCCCCTCTCCCCTTGGCCTCAAAAACCATTAAGCCCCTCCGTGGTTTTAATAAGCCTTCCTCTTGAAGGGTTTTATAACCTATTTTTCCACCCTCCTCGGGATTTAAAAATCCTCCGCATGGTCTTTCCCCATGAAATGCCTTAGGGTCCTATAAGCCCTTTCATATTGCAAGCCTCTTAATCCTTCCTTGTGGGCTTCCACAAGCCTTCTCCAAGTGGGTTTATACCCCCACCCAAGATTTAAGCACCCATTCCCTCGCAAGTTCCACGGCCTTTTCCTTTTAGGCTTTATAAACCCTTCCCTTCCAAAGAAGCTAAGACCTTAAAGGTCTTATTACCCCCTTCTCGTGGTCAATTCTTTAAACGGCTCCTTGCCTCGAAAGAGAGAAGAAGAGTATTGAAGCGATGGTGGAATTCCGAAAAGGAGCATAAAACTGCCTTCACGTTCGAAGGATTACATATCTTTCCAATTCATATCTACAACAAAAAATGTAATAAAATAGGCATATCTGTTTTTTCATTAATAATTGCTTCTTACCACGTCTAATCAAAAGCATAATCAAGTTCTCCTTTGATGTTGTGCAATGCAAAGGTTTTGGTTATTTGTGGGTGGTAAAGGAACTCGATAATCCACTTCATAGTGTCCAAATTTTTCACAACAATGACAAATAAATTTAAACTTTTTTATTTTGAATATGAAGACTTTTAATTTGAGGCTTTATCTTATTATTAGGATTGTTGTATGGGTACCTTTGCATATTTCCAGTTTGTGGTTGGAAATTAGAAGACCTACTAGACAAAAAAGAATTAGGATGGTAAGCTAAAAATTATATTTCTTGGTTGCAATTGTTGTTTAAGCAACAAAGTGAATGAGTTTGTGGAGTAGGAAGCGTTTGGACAATAGATTGGAATTGTTTCTCGGCATTGTGGGCATAAGATGTAGCTTCAAAAGAGAAGTGGGTTTAAGGGAGTTCAATTTAGCTTGAATGCAAACTTGAATACCATCTTCAATTTTGGGTTTTAGTATGCTCTGAGAAACTTCTTCAAGCATATGCAATAGAAAATGTTTTTGTCAATTTCTCTTATTAGAAATATAACTCACTCATACATGACTTCGAAGAAATGCCAAATTGAATTCATGCTATACAATCATACAAGCAATGCTACACTTGAAAAGATAGCTGCACTAAGAAAATATAGTGCCTAGAATATCTACAAGTACCCATGTGTCATGCAAGATGCAAACACAATTTCTTGATTACTTTAAATCCTTAACCTCATCACTCATCTCTCGCAAGGGAAAATATTATACTCTACTCCACCCTCCCAAAATCTCACATTCACTCAACAAAAAATATGATCCTCATGATGTTGACAAGATAAAACAAGCCATCCACAACTAAAGGCAACCTTTATGACCCTCAAAACTCACCCAATTACCTTTCCCACTCAATCAAATGTTCATATTTAGGTGATGAAAATCCCAACTCTTGTGAGTGCATCAAACTATGTGTGCACAGTGAAAAGTGCTCTCTTAAAGGCACCTACATCTAAGATTTACTATATATAGTTGTAATGTGCATCATGTCATGTGTAATACTTCCACGCAATTAAAAATTAGTTGGTTAGTTTGAAAGTTAGTTAGTCAATTAACAAGTTAGTAAGGTTACTAACTAAAGACTAACTAAAGTAAAAACTAACTAATATTAATAACTAACAATTTTTATTTAATTATTAAAAAAAATAAGAGTTATAATCCAACATGTTTTCTGGATTAACAAGGACTGTAGCCACCCTTCACAGAAGTTACAACGTGAAAGAGAGTTATGAGCCATATTAATCACTAGTGTTAATGTGTATAGTATGGATGGTCCAAAAATATTATATTTTTGGGCAAGACTAGCATATTTTAGATATTACTTATTCTAAATATCCTAAAAAGCTATGGATATTTCTAAAATAAGATATCCTGTAAAAAAAAGTAAGTGGTTTTTTCAGCTTGTTTTGGAGATTTAATACACAAAAAAAAAGAAGGATTGGTAAAATCGTGTGCGTCGTGATTGCACTTTAAAGGCAATAAACAACACTTCAAATGGGGAGAAGGAGTGATATGGAAGATTTCTAACCAAGTGTCTTGGTGTCTTAGGGTTTTACCCCCCTTTTGGAGCCAAGGAAACTATCAGAATTTTGATTTGAGCATCAGATTGTTGATTCTTTCAAGATCCCCTCCATAAAGAGCTCTTCTTCTCAGCCACGTTAACCCTTGTTCTATTATTTAGCTATAAATATGAGGCATGGGGAGCAGTTAGAAAAGCACAAGGAGACCTCGAGAGGCTACGAGAGAGAGGTAGAGAGAGGGAGGTAGAAGGATACTCCTCCAAAAGATTGCGAGAAGGAGATTGAGAGAGAGAGAGAGAGGGAGAGAGAGAGAGAGAGGGAGAGAGAGAGGAGTCACCCCAAGAGGCTACAAGGGAAAGAGTTAGCTCAATTCCCCCTATCTTGATCTTTGACTAAGCCATCTTCTCTTATGCTCTCCCATCTCAAATCCATTCCTCCTTCTTTATCTCTCGAATCCATTTGCGAACAATGGCCCCCAAGCTAAAGATCTCTTTCAACACGAAAACTTCCACCACAACCAGTGGGACGTCAACTACAGGAAACACATCTCTTATGAATGAGCTACACCCCGTTGTATTAGGCAAAAGAAATTGAGAGAAAAGAACATTTGCATTAATTATCGCAACCTGATTGAGCATGTTTTAATGACATAATGAGCACACTAGGAATTTTTTTCTCATCGCATTCATTTAAGATGATCAATTAAAATTGCGCTTAGGAGCCATTAAATTGCACATAAATTGCGTGAAAATTTCATGCTAATATATATATATATATATATATATGAAAAGTTTCAAGAATACGCATTAAACTGCAATCAAGCCAGATGAATTTTATGCATCTGCATCTATTTGCTTGGTTGAAATAATAGGAAATCATATTACATCTCACAAACCATAGATTGAACTTGTGATAGAATACATAGGGTTCCTAGGAAGTTGAAATAATTTCAAACCCTAAAGTGTTAGAAGTTGAAAGGATTCTTCTCAAGGTCCATCTTACTTGAAGCTGAAAGGAATTCAAAGTCCTTAAGTAACTTTATGAATTACATGATAAACCCTAATTCAAATGAATATATAGGGGTTTGTTGTAGGGAAGCAAATGTCCTAAATTGTAATCAACATTGCAAGGATACTCCTTCATTCAAAAGAATGAGAAAATTAATTTTGGTTATCTTTAGAAATCTCAAATGATAATGGGGATAAAAGCCGAGACTAGATGCTATTGCATCAAATTGGAATTTCCTTCGGTAGAGAGAACAAAGAATTGTCTAGTACATATTGTGCACTTCTGCTTGTGTTTGTACTTAGGAACACCTGTTTGGAAAAGGAGTCATCTAACAAAGGAATTGATAAGACAAAAATATTTCAAATTGGATTTAGGTTGAAAGACTTGGGAAAGGCATGTTGAGCACCCCTAGCTAGCTACCAGCCCTATCCAAGGGGGTTTTTGATAGCCACATCGGGAATGTAGATTGAAACCCATCGTAAGAGGTCTCTTTATAGAAACATATATTCGTAGGAGGATACTCGGGTGCCAAGGGGCTCTGTCTGGGGCTCTGGCTATAAATCCCTTGCCTTCGAGTCCTACTCAAATGGTCTACGTGACTCGGAAAGGAATCTCGAGGCCCTATTACTAGTGCAAGGGTAGAAACTTGGAGGAAAATAAGACGCATCCTTACAGATTGGGAGAATCGTCCTATGGACAAGATTTGTATCTCAGTTGAAATTTTAATATAAAGTTTACTTTCAAGGAATTTATTTGATCTATTTTTGTGTCAATGCATAAAATTATATAAAGGAACATGTGACTAATATGTTAATTAAGAAATTTGCTTGTATGTGTTACCACTAATGTGCCCTTAGGTAAGTAGGAAAATAAAGCTATCAAGGGAAGCGGGTGGGCGGAACCCCCCAACTGGTCGGTCCTACTGCAAGGTGGTCCTAGAGACTTGGGAGGCTTCTCAACATTCAAATCAGGATGATGTATTGACCTTAGATAATGTAGGGTAGAACCTTGGCACATATCGTTTTAGGGGACCGGAATGGGACTTTACCCTACAAGTAGAGAGGTCGAGCGATGCATCCCTCTCATTTGGGGCTTGCATCAAGGTATTGTGAGCAAGATCTCCTTGAAGATGAAGCCATGGAATAGATTTGTATGAAAGAAAGCAATGTTGTAGGTGAGGCAGTGGTTGGTCTCTCATTCAAACATAAATGCAATGATATTGGCTCTAGAAGGAGAACTGTAGCTCCGTTGGTGAATACGAAGGAAGTTCGAGATAAATCATTAGATAACCAAGAAGATTTCAAGCTTCAAGTGGAGTCAAGCCACAAGTCATTTCAAACTTATTGGCACTTGTGTTGTAGAAAAATATGGAGGGGAAATAAAAGGCAGTCTCAACAAGGAACATCTTCCTCAAGTCAAAGAAGATTTCAAGCTTTCACTAGAGGCAGACCCACAAGTGATTGCAAACTTATTGGCACATGTGTTACAAAAAATAACATGGAGGACTTGTTTGTGGGGGACTCATTCTAGAAAAGATTTGTGGTAATGTCTTGTGGTTCAATACAAGAGCAATAGTAGTCTTCTTTACTAGGAGGCCTCCCAAGGCTATGGAGGGTGCCTCTTGGTTCAATACTCTCCTTAAAAATGAAGGATATGCGAAGAAGATTTATTATGGGGGCAAGGGATTCTATGAAGTTGTCTTTGACAATAAGAATATAGCTTAGAAGGTTCTCCATTAGGACATCTTATTTTGGGAGATCGACATTGTTTACATTATGCATTGGTAGCCCATCAAATTAGGAAGAGACCACTTGTGAAGGGAATTCCTCACTTGGGTCAAAATTTGCAAGCTCATAGCCTACACATGGAACATGCTTCCTAACATTGCTAGACTCCCCATTGGCTAACCCTTTCAAAGAGAGGATCTGTTTTTTACAAACTTAGAGGGGGTTTCGTATCTCTTTTTATGCCATTGAAGAAACCCATATAACACAGAGTTGGAATTAAAATGGAATAGAAAAAATAGAAAGAAGTAAACCTCGCATGGAGACACAACCATCCACGCGATTAGTTCTCAAATGTCCATGCATGATAGGGCTTCAAGGCTCTCACAAATTAGACATGGCTACCCATACAATTAAACTATCAAATATCCATGCAATGATTGGGCTTCCTGTAGTTCTTATTCTTTTAGGTATGTTCTTCTTGCTTGGTTGTAGGTTTTTCCTATTCAATAAGGAATGTTGTGTAGAGGGTTTTTCTTCCTAATCCTTTGGAACATGTAAGACAAGAAACCTCACTATGTGGATCTTGACATCTTGTAGTGGCAAAATATCAGGGTTCAACTATCTTGGAATAAGATTATAGGCTCATATCACAATTGTAGCCTATGGGGCAATTAATATAAACAATACCCTAGTTTGGAGGAGGAATAAGAAGCCAATAAGAATGATCAAAAAGTGTGTTGGGTGGATATGGCAATGCCCGCATGACATAGCAACAAGAAGAAGGATTAAAATCAATCTAGAGCAAAAGAACAAGATAATGAATTATGGAAAATAGCTAGAAGTCACGAAGACAAATCTATAGCTACCAAGCAAAGCCATGTTGTACCTAAATGCATTGATATTAATCCACCTCTTGTTAAGGACCTCTCGAATAAGGCCTCCATATCTCATAATATAAAATTCAGGCTACTAGATGGTAGGTAAACTACAATCCAACATCTAGCCTTGTGGTCAAGAGAGACAAGACTAACATACAAAAGTTTCAAGGGTAAACTAACTATTTTTCTAGTAATACAACAAAACCCTATGAAAGGCTTGTCACAAATATTATTGTTGAAGATCTTATTTTCAATTATGCTTGGTTTGAAGATAAGGGAAATAGCATTCAAGGTTTGAATAATGCGGTATCGGAGGGGTTTTTGTTGAAAGGTCGAATCCACCGGGCATCAAAGGTAGAAGAAAGTAGAGATAGGAGATGGAAGAGAAGATAAAGAATACACAAGAGGTAAACATAATAATGACAAAGCAAAATGAATCAAATCAATATGTATTGACAAAACCTGAAATCCTTTGTCTGGCACTACTCAGAAGCACTCTCTAGGCATTAAATCTCCTAGAGCTCTCTCATAGAATAAAAACGTAGATCAGAAATAATAGCTCCCTCTCTGCTGCTCAGAACCCAAATCGGATGGCTCCGTTGGCTGTGAAAGGGGGGTAAAACTCCAAGACTTAAGATACGTGGTCACGAATCTCCCAGATCACTTATTCTTCCTCTTTTAGTTCAAACTGCAGTTTTCAGCATGTCAACAACGATCGCAACATGCACAATTTTGTCAATCTATATTTTTTATGAAAATCCCATAAATGACTGAAAAAGAAACTTGCAGTTTGCATGCCATTCTAATCTAGAAGTTTGTTTAACTTTTTTAGATTTTTTTACAATAAATAATATAAAAAATATGTTTAAATTATCCAAAAATCTAGTATTTTTAGATAATCCATGCCACTCACACTAGTACTAATGACTCAAATCACATTGACTCTCTTGATCAATAAGAAAGTCAGATGATGATGCATTACAGAGTTTTTCACACCGTGTCCACGTAATGGTAAGACATCCACTCCCTCTGAATCTGCACATCCTTCGGTATGTGCCAAAATCCTAGTTGTCACTGGATTCTGAGTCCTCCTCATCCCCTGCAACCATATCCTTTGCTTCTTCATCTTCCATATCTTCTTGGCTAGCCCCTGTATCATGGCCACTGTTTTCTTCCAATTCTGGTAACTCATAGGCAGTAGATTGACTCTCGCGATAAACCTATTATTTTCAAGATAGGCTCTTTCTCATCTTGAGTGAAAGCTCTTTTTCCTTGTGAGAGAGCTTCTACCACCTTTGATATCCTTCTATATTGTGGTGGATATCTCACCTAGTAATGATTATTATTGTATATATAATACACTTGGAATGATGTGTTGCTAAAATCTAGTGATGCAATAGGTTTATGTTGAATAAAGAAAGATTATACTCCATCCTTGAAAGTGCCTATTTCACATTATGCAAGGTGATCTCCAACCACCATCATCAACATGACACGAACCTTACAATGTGTAGAGAACCCATGGGGTTGATCAAATATTTCTTGCAAAGAATAATTAAATTTCAAATAAATCCCATTCACAAAGAGGTGCTCCAACTCTTCAATTAGTGGTTTAAAAAAGGCTCCAAATACATCTCCATAGTTTTTTATAAATTTTTTGCAACTCAATGGAAAAAAAAAACAAGTATTACTTTTGATGCCAAATTTTGTCCACAATTAAGGATGAGAATTTCAACAACACCACAATCTTTTTGTATAGTTCATGATGCCTCAAATCCATCGCAATCTAACAACAAAGTAATATTCTGTGAATCTAATTGCAAATTCGATATGGCATTTGTTATGTAACAAAGAAATATGAGTTTCCATTACAAAAGACATTTGGAGGCTCAAAATTTTACACATTATACCAAACTTTCATGTGTTTGATTGGTAAGAAACATTCATTGCATAAAAAGTAACACTCATTTTGTAGCTCATTCCATCCATCTTGCAAAGTCTGAGACCTTACATTGCTTGGAAATATTTCATATTCCTTTCCACATTGTGGATTGTCGCATACCACAAGTAACTCATATAAAATGTTGAGGTTTCAAAAATCTTGATCTCAATATTTAGAACGATCCCAAAATTAAAAAATGTGTTATGGTTATTCAATTGGTTCCTTTCCAAGCCCCAAGCTACAAGCCTCATACGATGTTCAAAGTGACGCAAATGTTCATGAAAAAAATTACCAATATCATCACTAAATGCATTGATATAAGTATCTCTACAAATTCGTAGATAGTGCCCCTGTTAGCATCGCAATAAGCTTCATAATTGCAATGCTCGTAGCAATGAAAAAAAAATATGGAATAGCAACAAGTTTCCCTACCACCCATAGCACCATGTGCTATATAATATTCTGCAAATCAATTACATGTTGCATACGCAATCTTCATCAAGACAGGTGCAAAAACTACTTAAAATCACAAGACTAATAACTCATAAAATTCATATAAGAATAGTAATCACAACTCATGAAATTACATGAAACCATGGAGATGAGAGCCAAAATAAATATGAAAATCTATATGTAAATATTGCAAAGTGTGATTTTATACAAAGGATGATAAGTACATCAAAAGCATTCTACATGGGAAAGGCCTACATAGATCATAGGATTAAAAAAGAAGATGATGTGTGCTCCACGAATCCAAGTGCATGCTAGAGATCCTTGCCATCTGAAAGCTCATCCCAACACAAAGGAGCATCAAATAGACTCTTGAAAATGCACAACTAGACAATTAGTCCCCTATACATAATGCAACATAAAAAAACTAGTGACTACCGACAAGAAAGAGGATTGACTTATTGGGCCGTGGTGCGCGTACAATCTATTGATAAGTGCAGTGAGATCGTGTCTCTTTGTAAATTGAGTCTCCAAACCTGTGAGATCGTGATTTGTGATGGAGGGCTACAAAAGAAAAAAGAATAGCATTGTTAGAAGTACGATTGTTAGTACAAGTGACATTCCAAATAAGAAAGCGTAGAAGAACCAAAAGAAAACTCACAAAGTCCTCCAGATAAGTCCACCCCTGTCTCCAATCAGGCCTCATTGCCTCCCACTTTGCTATCGCCATTTTCCTAGAGATTCTATGGCCTCCTCCCTAAGTCTTCACCAATCCTCTGTGTCTAGCCACTTGGGTTTTGAGGCACCACTCTTAATTGCCTTGCATGTCTCTGATCATCTATGTGACATGTATGCACATATACACTCCATCATCCACCCAGTGGAGAACCTCTCTGTTATCGTAGGTACTAGAAACTCCTCATAGATGCCACTACATAGTCCTTGCTACCCTTGGGTATATTCTTCCAATGGTCCAAAACATTGTGCCCAAATACTTGTTGGCATAACCCTCATGCAAGACATCACCCTTCTCCCCTCATCATTCATGATTACAGCACATGTCCTATCATCTATGAGGTAGTCGTACCCTAGTGGAGAATTTCTAAGGCATGGACTCTTCCACATGGAACCATGCTCTTGGGCATAACCAAGAGACCCATGTATGTCTGACATGCCTACAGGGGTAGTATCTCTCAGAGTAACACCCATAGGGGTGCCACCTACGAATGACTAAGCAAAACTCAGAGTCACAAGGATAGATGTCCCTACAGGCGTGACAAATCCTGGAGGTGGCAAGTATCAACCAAATCGACAAGACAAAGACAATACATCACTATCTCCACAATAGTCACCTAAGCCACCCTCTTTGGAACCAGTACAAGAGTGAGGAGTAGCAACCCTCAACCGACCATGGGCTCACAGCATCCACATCTCTGCAATACCCCCTAGAACCACACCCTCCATCTAGGACCAGTCTAGAGCGTCGACCTCATCCTACTAGAAATCAAAGCATCAGAGTGTTCCAAAGTAAACCTCACAGAATGGCTTGACGATGTTAGTGATAGCTCCTAGCCTGCCATGTCTCTAATTGGGGCCATCTAACAACCTAGAGCCATACCTGTGAATATCTCCTACAACTCCTCATTGTTGATCATCCTGCGACTCATCCTGCTCTTTGGATATTGTCAAAGTAACCTACACATACATAAAATAATATTCTCATAGTCAATATAAAGATTTAGGTAAAGTAGAATAATATAAATCTCAAAAAAAGGATGCTAATTAAAATGCATATACTAAAGTACCCTTAAAAGTGAATCATCAATGAATTGAGTAAGCCGATGCAAGTACAACTCGACCTATGGAACCATGTCAATCTCCTAGCTACATAGCTCAGTATAAACTGAAAGGTCTATAGATAGGTCACCATAGAAAGAGGAGTCCACTTCATTCTCAAAAAATTCTTGGCCTCCTATCTCTTTGCTATGTTATCCCCATGTTTGTCTCCCTTGCTACATGCTCTAAGCCCTCTTCGCCCTCTCCATCCTCCACAATATCGACCCCTCCATCTAGAAACTCTCCTCGTCTATGCTTGGAACATTACTTTCATCATACACTCATGCACTCTGAGGAGTTGACAGCACAACATTCTACCATTGAGGTTGTTAGGGATTTGGATAGATGATTACATGTTCAATATGACATATTAGAGTGAATCAACATTTGTGATTGTTTCGTGTGATTTTTAAAAAATGTCATGCACCTGTTTACAATGACCTGGCACTGTCATCGTGTTGGGGGTTGAAGGTCTTCCACCAGGGCTTAGAGCAGAAGAGGAGTGTGGGATTCAAGGTTAGGAGAAGGAGAAAAGATTGGGTTTTGATAAGATTTGGGTTTTTGAGATGACTTAGTTGAAGAAGAAGATCTCAAACTTTTTCTTTTATTTAGCATACATGAATGGAATGAAAAACTTTGTCTTGATCACATCAAATGCATATACAGTTAATAAGCCAATACATTTAGGGATAATCTCAGATTTAATCCAAATGCATATTCCAAATGTAAGCTCAAATGGTTTCTATTTCATGAACATGAATGGATAACAACTCCAAGATACAAGCATTTTGATGGTAGACTCTACTACATCCAAGACATAGATCAAAAACTCATGAAATGCATTGATAAAGCATAAAATTTACTTCAACCCTGTTTTAAAACAGTAATTTCCAGCCCATAATCAAGCTCCAAAAGTGCACATAAACCCAAGAATAAGCTTCTCTAATCATTCACAAATGAAGCCTGATGTTAAGAGGTCAATTCCTTCTCTTACAACCACATAGATCACTTATTTACTCATCAAAATGGACAAGAACACCTTCAAAATCCTCCCCTTTGCTTGCCCCCAAAGTCACTCAAGTACTTGGGTACAAGACGGGCTTCATTGGGCCATGAATATGGTAAAACAATGAAAGAAGATGCACATAAGAGCAGGCTGAATACTTTTTCTCAGGTTTCCCCCTTTTATGGACTATCATACCACTCATTTTCGTCATATCAAATGGACGGGCAAGAAGAGCTCTCACCTTCCTTGTTTGTATCTCCTTCTTCAGCTTCATTTTGCCTTGAGTTTCCATGCTTTGGAGCATGCACCATAGCCCACAGCTCATCCTCCATCTGCCACAGGTATGCAGGCCCCTTTTTTGCATAGAAAAATGCCAGATGCATCCTCCTCAGCTTCCATTCTTAATTTTGACCATTTAGGTCACTTATAAGTCATATAAGACCATTATTTTAGGTCCCACACAAACCTAGTGGACTTTTGGCACTTCTCTTGATTTCCAACCAAATTTTCCTCTTGAACCAATGTGACTTAGCCTGCAAACTGTCAATTACCTCCAGTTGATGAAGTTGTGGGATCCCATAGACTTAAGTTTTGTCAATATACATGGTACAACTGAAAATTGTATGACATTTACAAAAGAACTTATGAAACTAGGTGATATTTAAGTCAGTTGTTAGGTAACAATGACTGAATTATGTATGAAAGTTCCTCATGTGAATCCTAATAAAGTTCTTATGCAAACATAAGAATTCTATGATTTATATTATGAACAAAAAACTCTTTGATATTCACCCCCTCCTAACCTGCACATCCTCCGGCATGTGTCATTTCACAAAATTGCGGGTTAAGGAGGCTCTTCTTCTGACATATCTTCATCTTCATTCTCTAAGTCTTCTTCATCTTTCTTTTCTTCAAGTAGATGGCTCACATCCAAGTCATCAAGGTCATAAGTAGAAGACTCTCTTCGTTTGAAGAGCTTGATATGTTTACCGGCTATTGGTACCTTAACCACGGTCCCATCCATTTCAGCCAAAGTATAATTAGCATTATCATGTACTACTTTCACCACATATGGTCCAAACCATCGCTTGGCTAACTTCCTATGAGCACTATATTGATTGTCCAGGCTGCTGTCATAGACAAGTACCCAATCATTCTCTTGAATAGCTGTTGGACGGAGTCGATGATGCTTGTCAAACCTCTTCTTATTCTTCAATCTTGCTGCCTTTAGCCTTTCAATGGTTGTCTTGACATCTTCTGGCCTTCTTTCAAGCTGCCTTATGCGCAAAATCAGTAGCTCTTCTCTATTTATGCCTTCATCCCAAGGCAAGATACTCCATGTGATAATAGACTCCTCAATAGGCATAATAGGTGGCTATCCATATATTAGTTCAGCCGACATATAACCTATTAGTGCACTATGGGTAGTTCTATCAGCCCATAACGCGAATGGAAGCATTCTAGGCCATTCTCTCATCTTTCCTTTGTAAGATTTTGCCAATGCTTTGAGAATTGGCTGATGGCCTCTTTCACTCTTGCCATTGCCTTCAGGATTGTAGGCTGATGTAAGAGATAGCTTGATTCCCAATTGAGCAAATAAATGATGAGCCTCATCGGCATCCAATTCTCCTCTATTAGCAGTTATTTTGGCAACATAGCCATACCTACAAAATACTTCGTCGAGTAAAAATCTACAAACGGCTTGAGTGGACTTTGTTGTTAAGGCTTTTCCTTCCACCTGATTTGTGAGATCTTCTCTAGCGAGTACTAGATATCTCATGTTCCAAATTCCTGTAGGCATGCTTACTAAATCAATAACCCATCTGTAATGAATGGATAAAGGAAAGGTAGGCTGAAGCCCATCTCTATGCTTAACCATAGAGTACATTTGACAAACATGACAAGACTCAACAAAATGCTCAATGACTTTGTAAATGTTTTGCCACCAAAATTTCTCTTTTATTTTGGCAAAAGTGCCCCATATGCCTCTATGGCTAGCCAATATCCTTTCATGAAATTCTTGCATGACCTGTCTTTAAGTCTTCTTGTCTCCTAAGACACGAACATGCACTCTTCCTTTCTTTTTCGCATGCCTCCAAAGATATCCATCTTTGAGAAAGAAGCCATAAGCTCTTCTCCTAATTCTATTGAGCTCTTCATTAGTCCAATCTTCCTTCTTTGTCATAGTGCTCAGAAATTGGCCAATTTTTAGCCAATCACCTGCATAATATTCTTCTTTAAAGTGCAAACAAACCATAACAAAACATTGAGCATGCTGTCTTTCAGCTGCCCACCATCCTTCCATGGTTGTTTCTTCTTTCTTTGCTGCTGTAAATTTTGTTACAGCAGCTGAACCTATTGTACTTGCTGTAATTAATGATGTATCTGTATTTTTAGCAGCTGAACCATCATTATGTACAGTTGTACTTGCTGTTTTCATATCTGAACCTGCAATTACAGCATCATTTTTAGCAAATATAGACTCTGATTCTTCCTCATCCATCATCTCTTCTTCGTCCTTATATCTAGCACACGAAAGCATGTCGATAATTGGATTATCTCTTTCTGCAATATGTTTCAAACCAGGATTTAAGGATTTAATATAGGCTATCCATATTAGCATAGCTATGTCAGGAGTGGAGCAGTTGGCAATCATGCCCAAGAGTGGAAGACAATCTGTTTCAACTATTACATGTGCGCCCATGAAGTACTCACCACGGTCACATTCCAATGCAGTTACAACTCCCCAAAGTTCTCTTTTAATTTGAGCATACCTTCTTTGACGTTCATTAAGAACCTTCGCTCCAAAGCAAATTGCATATCTGTTGCCCTCAAGTTCATCTTGACCAACTACCCATCCTATCCCAATAGGACTTGTGTCCACTGTGAGTATGATAGGCTGTCCATTAAAGTAATTAGCCCTCTTTAGGGTGGGGGCAGAAATCAGCAATTTCTTCAATTTTTGAATAGCTTGAGTATGCTCTTTTTCCCATATAAACCTTTGGCCTTTTCTTAGCAATTAATAGAGATTTTCAGCAACATGAGCAAAATGTGGGATCCAAATAAGAGAAAACACATGCTCCAAGAAATATTCTCACCTCCGAAACATTTGTGCATATTTCCCGCATTTTGTTGATAGTATCAATCTTGGTTGGAGAAGGCTTTCAGCCATATGGACCACACATATGCCCTACCACAAGAATTTCTTCGACTCCAAAAATAGATTTAGCACCTGAAAGAGTAAGATGGACTTCTTCCAATTTAGACAAGATTTGAGCACAATCATTAATATGATCGGAAACAAACTTGTGACATCCAAGCTCATTGAGTTAATCATTCTTCTCATGAATTTCACATCCTTTGATCGGTACATCATCAAGGAAAGGAAGAATTAGTTGGGGAATATAATCTCTCAATACTTTATGCATATCATTCATCATGTGAGCTACTAAATTTGTAGCTCCTTGAGGTAGAGTACACATGCAGACTAAACCAAGAGGCGTCTTCATTGTGGTAATGTCTCCGCTCTCCAAAGCAAGCTGAAATTGGTCATAACACGAATATAAATTACCCATGGAATAAATTGCTCTACCTGCAAAAGCCTCAGCAAATTCATCAACAATTGGCCCCAAACCAACATTTCTAATAGTGACTTTATTGACAGGCTATAAATCTTGAATGAATCGCAAAGATCCATTCTTCTTAGGCACCGTAAACCATCGGTTGGAATATGGAGCGGAAGATGGCTCCAATATTCACATCTTTATCTTTTCATTTAAAAGCTCCAATAACTTAGGCAAATGAGCCCTTGGTACCGGAATTGATTTAAGATTCCAAAGAGCGTGTGGGACTGTGAAAATCACCATTGGTGCCACAACACTTGGATCCACACAACCAATTTCATGTGGCTGAAATGAAAAAGCTTTCCATGTTTCTTTACTATCTGTATGAAGATTTTCTTTTTAGCCAGCAAGAGAAAAGAGTCTTCACCAATTTTTAGCTCTTGTAAACTTTCAGTTGTATATTGGTGACCAATATCTTTGGGATCACGAAGGCTTGGCTATTTGGATGCCCTTTCTGCCAGTCCTTCACTTTCGGGAGGTAGTGGAGTAGCCACCGGCTTGACCTTCTTGTCAACTGTCTTATACTTTGTTTCTACTCTTACCTCATCCTTGTTTGGCTGTCCAAAAGCTTCTTGATCTGCAAATTCTTGAATTATGTCATAAATATCCAATGTGCATACCTGTATGGACTGATTTCCAACTTGATTTTCTACATGAACAGTTGCATGTATTTCAGCCAATGTATCATTATAAATCAGCCCATGAAATAGCCCTGAAAATTCTTCATTTTTAGCCAAAACATCAATTTGCTTTAGCTCTCGTTTCACATGACATAAATGCTTTCTTTCAGCCCTATTCATGGCTGAAATCTGTTTATAATAGCCCACACTATTGGCCGTAAAATCCTGCAAGTCAGCTTTTGGCATAGCCCCCTTTATATGTGGAGAAAATTTTTTATGACATGAAGCACCGCCATAGCCTCCACTTATAGCAATGCTACGTGAAAACCCTTAAATTCTCGGGCATTAGGAGGTACATGATGATCTCTCAATTGATCTCTATTCCGGTGACGATTTATACATACAGTCAAGAATTGGACAACGTTGTCATTATCCTTACTTCTTATCCAAGCATATGATGAACCATCATCAAGGGCCTTTGTGTCCAAATGAGACTCTGAAATAAAAGGTTGACCAAGAATGATAGGATAGCTATAGGAATCTTGAACAAAGAAATGAAATTCATCTTTTACATTACCAATAGTAACTTATACATAAGGACATGCCGCATAGAGATTGCCAGAGGAGTTATTGGCTGCTTTCATGCACTATCTTGGGTCCACATCTATGGGCCATCCGCCATTCTCGTAGAGACTTCTTGACATGATGTTGATTTTAGAGCCATGGTCTATAAGGGCAATGCATGGAGTCTCTCTTTCTCCAATCTTGACAATGGTTTTGGTGGTCGCCCTTGCCCAATGGGTATGGGAGTAGTGACTACTAGGAATAAAATGAGCATAATTCTCTTCTTGCATGTTGTGAAGACGAGCTTCTTTCTTATGCATGGGCTGCTCTTTGGATTGAGAAGACCCCACCATAACATTCTCTGCAATAGCTTCTTCAGTTTATGCTTCATAGATGTCTTCATCTTTGGCTTCTATGGCTGCAATCAATTCTTTGATTGCCTTCAATCGAATCCCTTGAGTTTTCAGCTTCTCTTCATCCTAAAAATACACATGAAGTGCTTGCAAAAAAGCATGCACAAATTCTTCAGTTTTCTCACCAACATATTGTCTTTTCCGTTTAATTACATCAATTATTACATCATGAGATTCTCATTTTGCAATTTTGAGAATTTCACCTAATGTAAATTCAATTCTACTTCCAAGAATCCTTTCTTCTAGGATCCGATCGCAGTCTCTATGTCAGACTATCGCTTGTAGCCGGGACGTTTGCCTTTTCTCTTTCCTTCCGTCTTCTTTGCTTGTGGGGCATTTCCCATATCAAGCTCTGGCGATGGTGAATTTTCAGCAGCCTTCTATTGATCCGGTTTACTTCTTGTCACACATTTAGTTGGCCCTAAAGAGGAGGGACCGGCAATATCTTCATCTCTTCTTCTGTTTTCTTCTATCATAGCTTCATGATTATTAATTTCAGCCAATCGAGCAAAAGATGAAAATGAATCAATTTGCTCGGTCCATCCGGTTATTCCTCGGATGCATTGATTGGTAGTAGTGAAATCATCTTTGGTTGCCTTGCCTTGCTCCATGCGGTCTAAGGCCTGCATCCACACTTTAGATTTCGCATCAGTTTTACATGATTTAACAATTTCATTGGTTGGCTCAATTTGTAGCCCATAGGTAGCTGCATTAACAGTTGCATAGGCTATTCTTGTTGCCAAATCCTCCAGTCTTTTCTTCATGCCACCGTTACCGAAATTTGGATCAAGAGGAAGCCCGGTTTTGGTTGCATGAATTTTACCATCCTTCCAAAAGACTAATTTCACATCAAGCCTTTCCACCTTGGAATTAATCTCCGTTAGATTAAGATGGAGATCCCGCATGCTTTTGATCAACTCCTCCATGACATCCTTCTTTGGAGGTGGAACAACGGGATTTCTTGGTTGCTCGGCCATAGAGACAGGAGGTCAAGATACATGAACATGCTCCTTCATGGATTCAGTTGGTGCGGAGGTAGATCCCCACCTTAGGCGCATCCGCTCTCTTCAAGCAATCATATTAACTGCTTCAGTGACATCACTCCAAGCATTCTTCAATCCCGTCTCAGAGTCGGGATCTTCAAGTCGATCAGTTAGCTTCTCTTGAAGAAAAGGATCCACATCCTTTAGAAATAATTCAATCTTTTGGCTTTCCATACCCTGCTGATCGTCAGGATCTAATTGAGCGAATTTGCTTTCAAATTCGCGGTGAAGAGCAGTGGTGGCGGTTAGTCCCTCATTGGGCCTTTCAACCCATTCAATGAAGACTTTTTTTGTCATGAGGCTAGAATGTTCAAGAAAAAATTCTTCTCGAAGAGCCTTCTTGAATGCTGACCATCCCACATCTTTTTGAAAAAGACCATGAATCCGGTCCTGGAGGCCATGCACAACCAAATGGGCAAAGTATCGACTCCAAGCATGATGAGTAACTCCAAAGAATACCATCTTGCCAGTATAGAGGCAGAAAAAAGAGGACACATTTTTCCCATTAAATTGCTTGAGCTCCTATCCAATTGCTTCCAAAGCCTTAATGGCAACGGCATCATTCCGCTCTTCATCTTGTCTCTGCTGTTGTTGTAGTTGCAACTGCTGCTGAAATTGCAATTGTTGTTGTTGGATTTCTTGCATTAAATGAACCAATTGCTGCAAGGAATCTCCTCCCGAACTTGATGATTCTCCCATTGTACTTTCTCTTCTGCAGGTGACCTTCACATCGGGTTCACCACTATCGTCGTGTTGGGGGTTGAAGGCCTTCCACCGGGGTTTAGAGCAGAAGAGAAGTGTGGGATTCAAGGTTAGGAGAAAGAGAAAATATTGGGGTTTGATAAGATTTGGGTTTTTTAGATGACTTAGTTGAAGAAGAAGATCTCAAGTTTTTTCTTTTATTTAGCATACATGAATGGAATGAAAGACTTTGTCTTGATCACATCAAATGCATATACAGTTAATAAGCCAATACATTTAGGGATAATCTCAGATTTAACCCAAATGTATATTCCAAATGTAAGATCAAATGGTTTTTATTTCATGAACATGAATGGATAACAACTCCAAGATACAAGTATTTTGATGGTAGACTCTACTACATCCAAGACATAGATAAAAAACTCATGAAATGCATTGATAAAACATAAAATTTACTTCAACCCTGTTTTAAAATAGTAATTTCTAGCCCATAATCAAGATCCAAAAGTGCACATAAACCCAAGAATAAGCTTCTCTAATCATTCACAAATGAAGCCCTGATATTAAGAGGTCAATTCCTTCTCTTACAACCACATAGATCACTTATTTACTCATCAAAATGGACAAGAATAGTGGGTTGCCCTGTTTATACTAGTTTTGTCAGTCCAAAACAGCCCATACATCTTCAAAATCCTCCCCTTTGCTTGCCCCTAAAGTCACTCAAGTACTTGGGTACAAGACGGGCTTCATTGGACCATGAATATGGTAAAAGAATGAAAGAAGACGTACATAAGAGCAGGCTGAATACTTTTTCTCAGGTTTCTCCCTTTCATGGACTGTCATACCACTCATTTTTGTCATACCAAATGGTCGGGCAAGAAGAGCTCTCACCTTCCTTGTTTGTATCTCCTTCAACTTCAGTTTGCCTTGAGTTTGCATGCTTTGGAGCATGCAGCATAGCCGACAGCTCATCCTCCATCTGCCACAGGTATGCAGGCCTGTTTTTTGCGCCGAAAAATGCGGGCTGCATCCTCCTCAGCTCCCACTCTTCATTTTGACCATTTAGGTCACTTATAAGTTATATAAGACCATTATTTCAGGTCCCACACAAACCTAGTGGACTTTTGGCACTTCTCTTGATTTCCAACCAAAATTTCCTCTTGAACCAATGTGACTTAGCCTACAAATTGTCAATTACCTCCAGTTGATCAAGTTGTGGGATCCCATAGACTTAGGTTTTGTCAATATACATGGTACAACTGAAAGTTGTATGGCATTTACAAAAGAACTTATGAAACTAGGTGATATTTAAGTCGATTGTTGGGTAACAATGACTGAATTATGTATGAAATTTTCTCATGTGAATCCTAATAAAGTTCTTCTGCAAACATAAGAATTCTATGATGTATATTATGAACAAAAAACTCTTTGAAAACGCATGACAAATATGTCGCATAGATCTGTCCATCTTTTCTTGGAATCTATTTTAGAAATCTAGATGGACCTCATCGAATGGTTGCCCCAGCTCCTTCCAACACCACTTTAAACCATTGTACATCAAATATAATCATGGAGAAGCCACAGTAATCCACTAAGATAATACTTTGCAAGTTTCCAAAATGCTCCATCTCATCTACCACGGTATTCAAATCCATGGCCCGCCATCAAATCTCTTGCTCAAACTTTCCCATGACACCACAATTACTTGTGGATCATATTACTCCTCAGTAGAGACCTCTACCCCTTCATGTGAAGTTGCAATCAAAGCTCCATGTAACCATCACATAGACATAAACTGCAAAATCTCCTCCATGCCCTCTTAGGATATCAAATGGGTTGATGGCGTTTATTGCATTGAAATTTCAATTGCACTTCTTCTCAATCTTTTCTAGCCTCCTCATATCTAGCAAGCCACTTCTCCATGGATACATGATGCAACATACAAAAAAGATTCACTTTCTCCTCCATGGCAGTATCCATCATTTTTTCTACTCCATTTCCAACCACCATATCTCCAGTTAGTCTATCATCGTCTTTCAATGACTAGAGCATGTTGTTGTCTGAATCCACCGTTAGTAGCAACTCTGAAATATGCATTAATGCCTTCAACACTAGCCAACCTTCAACCATACTACCTTTCGGCTAAGCTCATTGTTACACAAAGCCCTTCAAGGTTTTTATGAAGTGCTCCAAGAAAAACATCTATCGTGTATCGATAGATCCTGCAATCTCCACTTCATCTACGAGATGCACTAGGAGGTGAGTTTGTATCGTGAGCATGCTTGTGGGTAGGTATTTCTCAAAGAGACAAATCGACTCTTCCACCACTCTGTATCTTTTGGATTCAATAGAGGATATCTTAATCTCCTTACGTGAGATCCATTGCACTAAACTCGGCAACCTATAAATCACCTCATGTATTTTTAGAGTGAGGCACCGGCCCGTGATGCGATCTTGAAAGTACAAACTGTCACAAATGAAAAAGCATTACCAACATTGAGTAGACACTAAATAGTGAAATATTGAGGCTAGTTGCAACCAACATCAAGACAAAACCTGACATCTTTTATGCCAATCATGGGATTTTAGCCCTAATAGCTTGTCATCTTTAGAGAAAGCAGACCCAAGGGAACACATCACTTCACAATTCACTCTTCTTTAGTGGACAAGACCTAAGGAACACGAGGTAGTTGCAAATGACTATTGGTACTCGATTGTGGCCAAAGTGCATCCATCTTATATATCTCCTTCAAATCCATTTGTGTCCATGTAGTGTCTCTCTTTTCTCTGATGTGGTCCCCTAATAAGCTGCCCACATTCTTAAAAATATGCATGGGATCCAACAAATGGTTGATTTGTAAGTGGGTCCAAAATGGTAACTCGTAGAAAATTGAGAATCATCACATTCTACTTGAATGTGACTCCTTGTGAAGCATGTTGAACTTGTAGGTGCTTAAGAATTGTCCAGTAAAGATCGCAGGTGTCCAATTCTCCGTTGACTTTATAGTCATGAAGGGAGTGGACTACGACATCCTATTAGGCCACCCCTGGATGTGCAACCCTAGGGTCATCGAAGATTGGGGTAATGGCTTAATCTTTCTTGGCAATAGGACGGATGCCGTGAGAGTAGAGATGGACACTCGGAAGACCTCATCCGTCGACTTAGATACCATCTCTGTTATGCTCAAGGGTAATGCTTAGGCCAAGAAGTCCTACGGGCCCTAGACCAGGTATATCCCATGCCCAGAGGACGAGCGGGATTGGATGCATGTCCTTGCTACAATCGACCTGCCGTTCTCTGATCACGAAGCATATGAGCAAGCCATCAAAACAATCGGCAAGGCTAACGACACACCCTCCGTGCTAGTCTACATGATGGCAGGAAGCCTTCAAAAGAAGCCGAAGCCTGTCAACTCCCACGTCCCAACCAGCAAAAGGTAACTCCAGGAGATACTAGAATATTTATGGGACAAGCTAGCTAGCAATCCAGCTGCAAATCTCAAAACACTCCAGGATCTCTTAGATGAATCTAAGTGGCAATGGACCAGAGTGCATGACTTAAACCTCATGTATAACTGGGCCCTGGTGCTTGACCAACAACCAGGGATAGGCCGAGTCCTAGGAGAGGATGAGCAATCTGATGAAGAAAATTCGAACGACGAATACGAAGACTTCCAGTCCTTTAGTGATGAAAGTGAGGGTGAGGTAGATACCGTGGAATACGACACTGAAGGACAAGAAATAGAGCAAATACGAGCAGACTCCAAGCCGCAGAGAAAGAGTATCTTACGGAGCGAGTGAGGAGTCATGAGCGTGGAATGTGACCGTGCCTGGTTGGAACACATAGGAGCCATAGATCTTGAGCAAGCGGGACTAGCCCAGCCAGGAATGACATTGGTGTTTAGAACTGAATCACATCTGAACTGCGATCACCAGGAGAGACCACCTCTTCTAGCGAAGGAGGGGGATTCGACTCTGAATTAGAGGTTAGTTCGGACAGTGATCCAGAGATCCCTAGGCCGTCCACAACTAGATGCACCAAGGGGGACCTACCTCTCCACCTGAGGCGCAGACAATTGAGATAGGAAAAGGCGCAGACCGTTGTGTTTATGTCACCGACTTGTCAGTTGCAGACGCGGTTGGTACACCGCCCATGAATAATAGCTACATGATAGCTATCCTTATCTACTCTAGTTCGTGGCTCAGTTAGTATGCCACCTTAGTTAGTTGAGTTTGGTTTGAGACCCATATATAGGGTTCTTCTATTTCTTTGTAAGAGAGTTCTTTTGGCTTACACAACTAAGAAGAGGAAAATTGTTTTCAGCCTCCACCTCTGTGTGCATTCCCCCATTGTGCAAGCAAGAAAGCTACAAGTGAGACTCCTTCCTTCTCTCCCACAATCTTGACATGGTATCAGAGCCTTGTTCGTGGTAAGGAGCTCAAGAAAGCAAGCCAAGCTCGCGGTGTTCTGGTAAGAGGAGCAGTGTTGCTTTCATTTTCTGTTTTGGGAGCAGATCTCTGCAGGTAGCACAGCCGGAAATTGCAAGAGTGCACTGTCTCAGGTTGAGACGCCCTTCGTGGTGAAGCAAGAGGGCAGTATATGCTGCAGACTGGGCTTTAGCCCTTGGCGACCTTATTTTTTTGATTTGAGGCCATTTCGGGGCCTGTTTTGGAGGCGGAAGTTTTCTGCACACACTCAGGAAAAGGCCCAGTTTTATTCTGTGCAACCACTGTTCTACAGGTCGGTGAAAAGTTATTGTAGAAATTGCATCGTATGCTTGTATGCAGAGACATTGGGAGTTACAGAATCATCCTTGTTGCCTGTTGATGCAAAATTGTCACTAGGGAGTGACTGTGTGGTCAAATACCACTTTCGTCAGTTTTGCAGATTAGCCCTTGTGAGGCTGAAGCTGTGTTCTTTGCAGTGACAGAACTTTTTGCAATGTTCTGTAATGGCGTCTGATTCTCTCTCACAGATTGTCACTGAAAAGCTTGACAAGAACAACTTCCAAGCATGGAAGTTTAGAATGACGAATTTCCTTATGGAAAAAGAATATTGGGAATTTGTTGCAGGAAATGAAGAAGAACCAGTTCTTCCTGATGTTCCCAATCAACAGCAAATGCAGGCATTTAAAGTATGGCATGAGAGAGCCAGGAAAGTTATGTACTGGCTATCTATCAATATTTTAGACTCTATGATTGTGCATATTCAAGATGCAAGTATGCCAAAGGAGGCATGGGATACTTTGTCAAAAATGTATAGCACAAATACGCAAGCCAGGAAAATGCAGCTCAAGCAAGAGTTGCATAATGTGCAAAGAGAAAATATGAGCATCAATGACTACCACATGAAGGTGAAGAAGATTGCAGATGCACTTGCTTCCATTGGGTCGCCAGTGGAAGATGATGATTTAGTCTTAGTGACCTTGAATGGTCTAGGAAAGGATTATGCATAGTTCCGAACATCCATTTCCGTCTGTGAAAGATTTCCTGATTTTAAGGAGTTGATTGCTCTTCTAATTTATGAGGAGCAAAGAAATGGTGGTGCATCTTCTTTAGGAGGAACTTCAAAAGAAGCTGTCTTCTACTCAAATGCTGGAAGAGGTAGAGGCAGAGGTAGAGGAGGCCGATTTGGAGGCCGTGGGAGAAATCAGAATATGCAGCAAACTCAAGAAAACCAGTCCTATGGAGGACGACGTGGTAACTCTAGAGGCAGGGGGAGCCAAAGAGGTTGTGGTGGATGGCAAAGAGGCCAAAATGCAAACAGTAATGTTGAATGCTACTACTGTGGTAAAATGGGTCATATGGCTAAAGACTGCTATAAAAAGCAGAATGACATCATGAATGGAAAACTGCAACAAGGGAATTATGCATCTTCTAGTAGACAGGGTGATGATAGAAATGAGTATTTGTTTATGGTGCAGTACATGAATAATTCTGTGACAAGTGCAGAAGAAAGCAATGATGTATGGTATGTTGACTCAGGTGCATCAAACCACATGACAGGTCATGCAGAATGGATGGAGGATGCAAGGAAAATGGAAAAACCAGGATTTATGGAGACTGGTGATGATATTGCACATTCTATTGTGCAGATTGGAAAAATTCCTTTGTCTATGCAGGATGGGAAAAAGAAATACCTATCCGATGTATTTCATGTCCCGAATATCACCAAGAATCTGGTTTCTGTTGGTCAAATGGTTGAGCTGGGCTTGCAGGTCAGATTTAATCCTCATGGATGCTTTGTTGAGGATATGAAAAATAAAGGTCGCTTGATAGCAAAAGGAAAGAAGAAGGGCAGAATGTTTACGTTGGATGCAGACATGTCTGAATTGAGTGCAGCAATGTTTGCACATGGGACTGGTGTAGTTGCAGATATTGATATCTGGCATAAACGCATTGGTCATGTTAATGTACAGCGACTTAAATCAATGCAGGCCCAAAATATTGTTGCAAGATTGCCAAAATTTAAGGTTGCAGAAATGTATAAAGTATCTGAAGCCTGTCAGTTTGGAAAACAGGCAAGGAAACCATTTCCTAGACATGTTCAAGAGAGTAATAAGCCATTGGAACTAATCCACTCTGATGTGTGGACTACTAAAGCTGCATCTCTTGGAGGCTGTCATTACTTTGTTAGTTTTATTGATGACTATAGCATAAAAGTTTGGGTTTATTTTATGAAAAAGAAAAGTGAAGTTTTTGGGCATTTCAAAACTCTTAAAGCTATGGTTGAAAAAGAAACAGGCCTGGAAATAAAATGCCTAAGGTCAGATGGAGGGGGAGAGTACCTCTCAAATGAGTTTGCAAGGTTCCTGCAGGAGCATGGCATAAAGCAGCAATATTCATGCAGTAATACCCCACAACAAAATGGAGTTGCAGAAAGGAAAAACAGGCATATTGGAGAGGTATCTCGTGCCATGCTCAACGAAAAAGACTTGCCAGATTTTTACTGGGCTGAAGCAGTTGCTACAGCAGTCTATATAATGAACAGGACTCCCACTGCAGCAATACATGGGATGACTCCAGAGGAGAGGTATACTGGTAGGAAACCAGATATTTCTCATTTGAAAATTTTTGGTTGTATTGTCTATGTACATGTGCCAGATGAGTTGAGATCCAAGTTGGATCCAAAATCTGAGAAGTGCATCTTTATTGGTTACTCTCTGCAGCAAAAAGGGTATAGATGCTATAACCCTTCTACTCGTAAGTTTACAGTGAGCAGAGATGTTGTTTTTTATGAGATGAGTAGCTGGTATAAACCAGTAAATGTGATTGATGATGTAGATACACAAAATGGTAATGCTGCGCAGAACTCACAGCAGCAGTCACAAAATATTAGTGGACCTGGAGCGTCCTCTAGCAGTGGTTCACATTCTTCACTATGGCGGGCAGATTGAGATCAGGAGAATCTTCTCAAGACAATGCAGATAGTGGTATGCAGGTATCACGAAAAGGAAAAGAGAAGGTTGATCAGCCCATGTTTGATGTGAATGCAGGTCACTCTTATGTGGATGGTAAATCCAGTGGCTCAGAACAGAGCATTGATGATGAGTTGGGTATTCCTTCTATTGTTACACCTGGAGTAAGGAAGACCATGGATGTTTTGAGAGCACCTGGAAGTGAGCCTACTTTGCGTAGGTCTACCAGAGCTAGGTATCCTGTGGATAGGCTGAAATATGATGGATTTACAGCCATTCACTATGCATATATGGTCAAAGTGATACAGGAACTAGAACCCACTTCTTTTGAGCAAGCCATGGGAAAAGAAAAATGAGAGAAAGCCATGGATGAAGAAATGGATGCCTGGAAGCAAATGCTACATGGGAGTTAGTACCTTTGCCTAAAGGTAAGAATGCAATTGGCTGTAAGTGAGTCTATAAGGTGAAGCACAATGCAGATGGTTCTGTGAACAGATACAAGGCAAGATTAGTAGTCAAGGGGTATGCACAAACATATGGCATTGACTATGAAGAAACATTCAGTCCGGTTTTTGCAAGGATGGCAACCGTAAGAGCAGTCATTGCTATGGCGGCATCAAAGGAATGGTCTTTACTTCAGATGGATGTAAAGAATGCCTTCTTGCATGGTGACTTGCAGGAAGAGGTCTATATGGAGCAGCCACCAGGTTATGTGCATGCTATTCATCCTGAGTTTGTTTGCAGGTTGAAGAAAGCCTTGTATGGCTTGAAGCAAGCACTTAGAGCATGGTCTGACAAGATAGGACAATATCTTATCACTATTGGCTTTCAGATTTTCAAGGCAGATTTCTCACTTTATGTGAGAAAAACAGAGAAAGGTATTATGTTGCTTGTCATTTATGTTGATGATTTGATTATGACAGGTGACAGTGATGAAGATATCCTTCATGTGAAAATGCTATTGAAGCAAAAGTTTGAGATGAAGGATTTGGGAGAGCTGCTTATTTCTTGGGCATTGAGGTAATTAGATCACCAAGTGGGATACAGCTCTTGCAGAGGCAGTAAGGACCGGACATGCTGTCCAAATATGGGATGACAGGCTGTAAGTCTATTTCAGTTCCTTTGGAGCAAAATGTGAAGCTGAGCACAGATGCAGGTGAGCTTCTAGAAGACCCTACTATGTACAGACGCATAGTAGGAAGCTTGATTTATATGACTATTACCAGGCCAGATTTGAGCTATGTTGTTGGATTGGTAAGTCAGTTTATGCAGGCTCCAAGGAAACCGCATTTGGATGTGGCTAGACGCATACTCAGGTATGTGAAGTCCACATTGTAGTATGGACTATTTTATGAGACTGGGGTTCAGATACAGTTGCATGGATATACTGATGCTGATTGGGTTGGTAGCATTTCTGATAGATGATCTACCAGTGGATATGTGTTCTCTTTTGGGAGTGTTGCAGTCACTTGGAGTAGCAAGAAACAGCCTACAGTTGCCTTGTCCAACACAGAGGCTGAGTACAGAGGTGCAACAATGGCTGCATGTGAGGTAGCTTGCTTGCATAAGCTACTTTATGATATGCATCAGCCTACAGATGGGCCAGTTGTCATTTATTGTGACAACATGAGTAGTATACACTTGGCAAATAACCCAGTCTATCATGCTAGAACAAAGCACATTGAGGTGCATTATCACTATGTGCGGGAGAGGGTTTTACTAGGTCTTATTGATCTAGTTTATGTCAGCACAGAGGATCAGGTAGCTGATATATTCACGAAGGCATTGGGCGCAGAGAAGCTGCGCAAGTTTAGAGACCTGCTTGGTGTGCAAGAATTGGGATTGAGCTCGAGGGGGAGTGTTGAGATATCGAGCTCCACTCATGATACGCCAGGGTGACCGTTGTGTATTTATGTCACCGACCTGTCAGTTGCAGACGCGGTTGGTACACCGCCCATGAATAATAGCTACATGATAGCTATCCTTATCTACTCTAGTTCGTGGCTCAGTTAGTATGCCACCTTAGTTAGTTGAGTTTGGTTTGAGACCCATATATAGGGTTCTTCTATTTCTTTGTAAGAGAGTTCTTTTGGCTTACACAACTAAGAAGAGGAAAACTGTTTTCAGCCTCCACCTCTGTGTGTATTCCCCCATTGTGCAAGCAAGAAAGCTACAAGTGAGACTCCTTCCTTCTCTCCCACAATCTTGACATGAATTGCCCACACCCATCTGTTTAACCTCTCCAGTGAGAGAGACCTATTTAGGGCTGATCTAACACCGTATTGGGCAAATGACATAGTCCAAGTGCTTGAGCACGGACTGCCTGACTGACCAATAGAAAAAGCTTGGCTTAGACGATTAATCCTTAAGATCCAGCCCTATCAGCTGATTGTAGGCCAACTCTATAGGTTGAGGTAAGACGGATTGTTATGCAGATGCATGTGCGAATATGAGATGCACGATGTGCTCTCAAAAGCGCACCCCGGTTATTACTCGACAACCCTTTGAAAAATGGGAATTGATTTCATTGGGCCCATCAGTCCTGCAACATAGTATTCGCAGGCTAAGTATATCATTGTGGCCACGAATTACCTCACTAAGTGGGCAGAAGCACGAGCCACACGAAAAAACGACACTAGAACGATGGCTAAGTTCTTATGGGAGCAAGTAATCTCACGATTTGGTTGCCCATCAAGCTGGTCAGTGACCAAGGCATGCACTTCATCAATGAAGTGATCGCGCATCTCCTGTCCACCTTCCTCATCATCCATCACAAATCCTCGCCATACTACCCTCAGGCAAACGGCCAGGCCGAATCAATAAATAGGATTCTCATCAATGTTCTAACCAAAGTCATCTCTGCTTCACACAGCGACTGGGACAACAAGTTGATGGCAGCTTTGTGGGCTTACCGAACCGCTTATAAAACGGCTGTCCGTCAACCCCCCTTTAGGTTGACGTATGGGACAGAAGCGATGATAGCATTAGAGTTCTTTGTTCCTAGCTTGAGAATAGCGCTTCAAAAGCGATGGGAAGGGAAGGAGGCATGGATGCAATGACTAGTTGAGCTCGAACACCTCTCGAAGACTCGTCTTCTGGCCACCCATTCATGGATCTGTGAGAAAGCCCGACGCAAGAGCTGGTTTGACAAGCACGTCAAGCAGCGCGATTTCAAACAGGGTGACTTAGTGCTCCTCTACTCAGTTAAAGGGCACAAGCAAAAGATGAAATTTAGAGGTCTTGGACCCTTCAAAGTTCGTGCAATCAGCCAAACAGGCAACGTTGAACTCGAGACCCTAAACAGTGAAGGAATAGGCTTCTTCAATGGCAATCGTGTCAAGAAGTACTACCCTCCTATGCATCCTTTACACGAACCACCGATGTTAGAACCTGCTTGTCAAGGTACGAGTAGCCACAATCACCAAAATCGACGACGAGGACGAGGAAGCCATGGAACCTACATACCTTCGTATCATGGTCACAGCCAAACAGACATGTGCTTTCACCGCCTTGATCGACGAGGGAGCAGACTTCAATGTCCTGACCTACGAGCATTGGACTCAACTTGGCCAGCCACAACTTCAACCCACCACTGCAAAATTAAGCCCATATGGGGCTCATTCCTATGCACTACTCGGCAAGTGCAAGGCAGCCATTTCTATCGAGTCTGAGACTATTCCAATGATTTTTTACGTGCTGCCAAATGCTAAAAACGCAGGCACAAAATCACTGCTGGGGCGCACCTTCAAAAAGTAGACCCACTTCAACGTTGACTATGCACCGCAACGCATCCACCTAGCAATAGGCAATGTTTACATTGTTATAGCTTTCAGCAAGGGCTGCGCAACCTCATCACGGGCCACCCAGCCACCGATAGAAGCACCTGTAGGCAATTCTAAGGAGGGGGATAGTCTGCGACCGCCACTCCCCGAGTCTCATCACTTGCAACCCATACCAGCCAAAGCTAAGGCTCCACAGCCTCACCTTCAATGGGTGCCTAAATCGCCGCAACAATCGCCTAGGAGTCGACTCTCCGACCTTCATAAGACCAGAAACTCTAAACCTAGGAGGCCCAAACACAGTCACAAGAATAGACGTGTACTCAGTCAAAGATGGGTCCCCAAGGCTCTCTTGCGCACACAAGGCTACTATGACGGCAATGCTTGGCTATGGATACCTAAGGCCCACACGGCCAGAGGCACCACTCGTACGCCAACCTCAAGCTCGATCATCCCAAAAACCGTAGGACCTTGAAACCACAAGCCGCAGAGCTCCCTCGACCCACAACCATTGAGTCCATCCACGCACGAACCTACGCGAATCGCTAAAGCCTGTCGGACCAATCAACAACCGCCAGCTCAAACATCATCACAAGTAGGAAACGATCCGGCTTTCCAAATCCATCTTGAAAGCAATAGGCCATCACTCAAGGCCACTGCTAACCTAGCCTCCATCCCAGCGACCCAATCGCAAGCTGTTGAAGTCCTACCACAGCAACTCTCCGTCGTCAAAGACTCAAGTCCTACCAAACCCCAACCACCCGCAAGACTTAGGCCCTCTTACGAGAGAAAATTCTCTCTCACTAGTAGTTGATTTAGTTGAGGAAACAAGGGATGACATGGTGGATTTCATTAAGCGATTGGATGATGTGGTGGATTGCATTAAGTGACTGGATGCCTATTGGATGAATCCTTCACAGCCGAAGTTCAAACGATGTCTTGTTCTTGGGAAACCTTTGAATTTGCATTTGCAAAAGCCCCTACCTCCGCTGCTAAGTTGCTCAACAGTGAGATCTCAAAAGAGCAAGCAATCAAACAACACCCCATCACGTCATATGATCAGCGAACCACCTCTGCCATCAGTGACCAAGAAGTGGCAAAGTTGTCAAAACTTGCTGAGACGAACTCCCAGTTCTTAAGGCATTGGTACGACCTTAGACTACAATGGGAAGGTGAAGGATGCCGAGTAATGAACAATGTCGAGCAGTGACGCGCTATCAAAATGGCAGAGTATGACCCCACATACGTCGCACTGACATCATATCGAGTGTTAACCATGCTGCGGGGCCGTCCTATCGAAGACCACATCAAGGGACACCCCTACCTCGACCGCCTGTTGACCGAAGAAGAGTTACACATTGCTAGCTAAGCCAACTCGGGTGACTTCTTGACTGACGTTCTCACATACATCACCCAAGTGGGGATTAAACCCTCCGACCTAAACCGCGAAGCCCATTTGGAATACAACCTCAATTTCTATACTTGGCTCCTTCACAAGTAACCCCTATGCCTCCATGCCGAAAGCCCTACACCTTCTAACCCTCATCTTAGGAAGGATTCTTCTCAAACTGAAAGGGGAGGGGGTAAGGTGAATTAGATTAGAAGAAATAAAGCAAATCAAAGTCAGTGAAGTACGTAAACATACATTTTGAAAAATGGATGGGGTAGAAAAAAAGGGCACAAAAACTTTGAATTAAAAGGTAAAAAGTCAAAGTCTGAAAAGGGAATCTGCACTAGATTTTAATGAATTCATTCAAAAGCATAGAGTTTTTTCTGTTTCAGCAATTACTATGTCATAAGCACTAACGAAAATTACGGTTATGAGAGGAACAAAAAATGTTGCAGCAGGACCGAGCCCACCGACTTCCCTTCACGGAGGAAGAGAGAACTGTCAAGATTGTGGGAGAGAAGGAAGGAGTCTCACTTGTAGCTTTCTTGCTTGCACAATGGGGGAAGACACACAAGGGTGGAGGTTGAAAATAGTTTTCCTCTTCTTAGTTGTGTAAGCCAAAAAAACTCTAATACAAAGAAATAGAAGAACCCTATATATGGGTCTCAAACCAAACTCAACTAACTAAGGTGGCATACTAACTGAGCCACAAACTAGAGTAGATAAGGATAGCTATCATGTAGCTATTATTCATGGGTGGTGTACCAACCGCGTCTGCAACTGACAAGTCGGTGACATAAACACACAACGGTCACCCTAGCATATCACGAGTGGAGCTCGATATCTCAACACTCCCCCTCGAGCTCAATCCCAATTCCTGCACACCAAGCAGGTCTCTGAACTTGCGCAGCTTCTCTACGCCCAATGCCTTCATAAATATGTCAGCTACCTGATCCTCTGTGCTGACATAAACTAGATCAATAAGACCTAGTAAAACCCTCTCCCGCACATAGTGATAATGCACCTCAATGTGCTTTGTTCTAGCATGATAGACTGGATTATTTGCCAATGGTATACTACTCATGTTGTCACAATAAATGAAAACTGGCCCATCTGTAGACTGATGCATATCATAAAGTAGCTTATGCAACCAAGCTACCTCACATGCAGCCATTGTTGCACCCCTGTACTCAGCCTCTGTGCTCGACAAGGCAACTGTAGGCTGTTTCTTGCTGCTCCAAGTGACTGCAACACTCCCAAAAGAGAACACATATCCACTGGTAGATCGTCTATCAGAAATACTACCAGCCCAATCAGCATCAGTGTATCCATGCAGCTGTATCTGAACCCCAGTCTCATAAAATAGTCCATACTGCAATGTGGACTTCACATACTTGAGTATGCGTCTAGCCGCATCCAAATGCGATTTTCTTGGAGCCTGCATAAACTGGCTTACCAATCCAACATCATAGCTCAAATCTGGCCTAGTAATAGTCATATAAATCAAGCTTCCTACTATGCATTTGTACATAGTAGGGTCTTCCAGAAGCTCACCTGCATCTGCGCTCAGCTTCACATTCTGCTCCAAAGGAACTGAAATAGGCTTACAGCCTCTCATCCCATATTTGGACAGCATGTCCAATCCATACTGCCTCTGCAAGAGCTGTATCCCACTTGGTGATCTAATCACCTCAATGCCCAAGAAATAACGCAGCTCTCCCAAATCCTTCATCTCAAACTTCTGCTTCAATAGCATTTTCACATGAAGGATATCTTCATCACTGTCACCTGTCATAATCAAATCATCAACATAAATGACAAGTAGCATAATACCTTTCTCTGTTTTTCTCACATAAAGTGAGAAATCTGCCTTGGAAATCTGAAAGCCAATAGTAACAAGATACTGTCCTATCTTGTTAGACCATGCTCTAAGTGCTTGCTTCAAGCCATACAAAGCTTTCCTCAACCTGCAAACAAACTCAGGATGAACAGCATGCACATAACCTGGTGGCTGCTCCATATAGATCTCTTCTTGCAAATCACCATGCAAGAAGGCATTCTTTACATCCATCTGATGTAAAGACCATCCCTTTGATGCAGCCATAGCAATGACTGCTCTTACGGTTGCCATCCTTGCAACCGGACTGAATGTTTCTTCATAGTCAATGCCATATGTTTGTGCATACCCCTTGACTACTAATCTTGCCTTGTATTTGTTCACAGAACCATCTGCATTGTGCTTCACCTTATAAACCCACTTACAGCCAATTGCATTCTTACCTTTAGGCAAAGGTACAAATTCCCATGTAGCATTTGCTTCCAAGGCATCCATTTCTTCATCCATGGCTTTCTCCCATTTTTCTTTTCCCAAGGCTTGCTCAAAAGAAGTGGGTTCTGGTTCCTGTATCACCTTGACCATATATGCATAGTGAATGGCTGTAAATCCATCATATTTCAGCCTATCCACAGGATACCTAACTTTGGTAGACCTGCGCAAAGTGGGTTCACTCCCAGGTGCTCTCAAAACATCCTTGGTCTTCCTTACTCCAAGTGTAACAATAGAAGGAATACCCAACTCATCATCAATGCTCTGTTCTGAGCCACTGGATTCACCATCCACATAAGAGTGACCTGCATTCACATCAAACATGGGCTGATCAACCTTCTCTTTTCCTTTTCGTGATACCTGCATACCACTATCTGCATTACTTTGAGAAGATTCTCCTGATCTCAATCTGCCTCTCTATGGCGAAGAATGTGAACCATTGCTAGAGGACGCTCCAGGTCCACTCATATTTTGTGACTGCTGCTGTGAATTCTGTGTAGCATTACCATTTTGTGCATCTACATCATCAATCACATTTACTGGTTTATACCAGGTACTAATCTCATCAAAAACAACATCTCTGCTCACTGTAAACTTACGAGTAGAAGGGTTATAGCATCTATACCCTTTTTGCTGCAGAGAGTAACCAATAAAGATGCACTTCTCAGCTTTTGGATCCGACTTGAATCTCAACTCATCTGGCACATGTACATAGGCAATGCAACCAAAAATTTTCAACTGAGAAATATCTGGTTTCCTACCAGTATACCTCTTCTCTGGAGTCATTCCATGTATTGCTGCAGTGGGAGTCCTGTTCATTATGTAGACTGCTGTAGCAACTGCTTCAGCCCAATAAAAATCTGGCAGGTCTTTTTCATTGAGCATGGCACGAGACACCTCTCCAATATGTCTGTTTTTTCTTTCTGCAATTCCATTTTGCTATGGGGTATGACTGCATGAATATTGCTGCTTTATGCCATGCTCCTGCAGGAACCTTGCAAACTCATTTGAGAGGTACTCTCCCCCTCCATCTGACCTTAGGCATTTTACTTGCAGACCTGTTTCTTTTTCAATCATAGCTTTAAGAGTTTTGAAATGCCCAAAAACTTTACTTTTCTTTTTCATAAAATACACCCAAACTTTTCTGCTATAGTCATCAATAAAACTGACAAAATAATGACAGCCTCCAAGAGATGCAGCCTTAGTAGTCCACACATCAGAGTGGATTAATTCCAATGGCTTCTTACTCTCTTGAACATGTCTAGGAAATGGTTTCCTTGCCTGTTTTCCAAATTGACAGGCTTCACATACCTTATGCATTTCTGCAACCTTGAATTTAGGCAATCCAGCAACAATATTTTGGGCCTGCATTGATTTAAGTCGCTGTACATTAACATGACCAATGCGTTTATGCCAGATATCAATATCTGCAACTACACTGTTCCCATGTGCAAACATTGCTGCACTCAATTCAGACATGTCTGCATCCAACGTAAACATTCTGCCCTTCGTCTTTCCTTTTGTTATCAAGCGACCTTTATTTTTCATATCCTCAACAAAGCATCCATGAGGATTAAATCTGACCTGCAAGCCCTACTCAACCATTTGACCAACAGAAACCAGATTCTTGGTGATATTCGGGACATGAAATACATCGGACATGTATTTCTTTTTCCCATCCTGCATAGACAAATGAATTTTTCCAATCTGCACAATCGGATGTGCAGTATCATCACCAGTCTCCACAAATCCTGGTTTTTTCATTTTCCTTGCATCCTCCATCCATTCTGCATGACCTGTCATGTCGTTTGACGCACTTGAGTCAACATACCATACATCGTTGCTTTCTTCTGCACTTGCCACAGAATTGTTCATGTGCTGCACCATGAACAAATGCTCATTTCTGTCATCACCCTGTCTACTAGAAGATGCATAATTTCCTTGTTGCAGTTTTCCATTCATGATGTCATTCTGCTTTTTGTAGCAGTCTTTAGCCATATGTCCCATTTTACCACAATAGTAGCATTCAACATTACTGTTTGCATTTTGGCCTCTTTGCCATCCACCACGACCTCTTTGGCTCCCCCTGCCTCTAGAGTTACCACGTCCTCCTCCATAGGACTGGTTTTCTTGAGTTTGCTACATATTTTGATTTCTACCACGGCCTCCAAATCGGCCTCCTCTACCTCTGCCTCTACCTCTTCCAGCATTTGAGTAGAAGACAGCTTCCTTTGAAGTTCCTCCTGAAGAAGATGCACCACCATTTCTCTGCTCCTTAGAAATTAGAAGAGCAATCAACTCCTCAAAATCAGGAAATCGTTCACGAACTAAAATGGATGTCCGAAACTGTGCATAATCCTTTCCTAGACCATTCAAGGTCACAGAAACTAAATCATCATCTTCCACTGGCAATCCAATGGAAGCAAGTGCATCTGCAATCTTCTTCACCTTCATGTGGTAGTCATTGATGCTCATATTTTCTCTTTGCACATTATGCAACTCTTGCTTGAGCTGCATTTTTCTGGCTTGCGTATTTGTGCTATACATTTTTGACAAAGTATCCCATGCCTCCTTTGGCGTACTTGCATCCTGAATATGCACAATCATAGAGTCTGAAATACTGATAGACAGCCAGTACATAACTTTCCTGGCTCTCTCATGCCATGCTTTGAATGCCTGCATTTGATATTGATTGGGAACATCAGGAAGAACTGGTTCTTCTTCATTTCCTGCAACAAATTCCCAATATCCTTTTCCCATAAGGAAATTCGTCATTCTAAACTTCTATGCTTGGAAGTTGTTCTTGTCAAGCTTTTCAGTTACAATCTGTGAAAGTGAATCAGACGCCATTACAGAATACTGCAAAAAATTCTGTCACTGCAAAAAACACAGCTTCACCCTCACAAGGGCAAATCTGCAAAACTGGCGAAAATGGTATTTGACCACACAGTCACTTCCTAGTGACGATTTTGCATAAACAGGAACCAAGGATGATTCTGTAACTCCCAATGTCTCTGCACACAAGCATACGATGCAATTTCTACAGTAACTTTTCATCGACCTGTAGAACAGTGGCTGCACAGCATAAAATTGGGCCTTTTCCTGAGTGTGTGCAGAAAACTTCCGCCTCCAAAACAGGCCCCGAAATGGCCTCAAATAAAAAAAACAGGGTCACCGAGGGCTAAAGTCCTTCCCCGCAGCATATACTGCCCTCTTGCTTCAGCGCGAAGGGCGTCTCAACCTGAGACAATGCACTCCTGCAATTTCCGGCTGTGCTACCTGCAAAGATCTGCTCCCAAAACAGAAAATGAAAGTAACACTGCTCCTCTTACCAGAACACCGCGAGCTTGGCTTGCTCTCTTGAGCTCCTTACCACGAACAAGGCTCTGATACCATGTCAAGATTGTGGGAGAGAAGGAAGGAGTCTCACTTGTAGCTTTCTTGCTTGCACAATGGGGGAAGACACACAAGGGTGGAGGCTAAAAACAGTTTTCCTCTTCTTAGTTGTGTAAGCCAAAAAAACTCTAATACAAAGAAATAGAAGAACCCTATATATGGGTCTCAAACCAAACTCAACTAACTAAGGTGGTATACTAACTGAGCCACAAACTAGAGTAGATAAGGATAGCTATCATGTAGCTATTATTCATGGGCAGTGTACCAACCGCGTCTGCAATTGACAAGTCGGTGACATAAACACACAACGGTCACCCTGGCGTATCACGAGTGGAGCTCGATATCTCAACAAGAACGCGATACAGCATCAACCTGGAGAGCCGCACCTATAATCAGTTGAAATTCTGAACTATCCACAATTTGGAAGAATTAGTGGCCAAGGAAGAGGCGGCCACGAGTATCGTGGAAAGCTGCAACCTAAAAAAGTACCTGGAAAATTTTACATGAGAACCTGAGCACACGAGCTGTGTGGAATTTCTCAGGACCTACAATCTCAATAGAGAGTGAGGCACTGTCACAGTGGGGAGAGGACAAAATACTAAGCAGGTACTGGTGCGTCTAACCCCCGCCTTGGTGGAGAAGGCACTGGGGCTGGAACCAAAGGTGGAAAAGAAGCAAAAGAGGGACGTATATGCCATGCTTGGGATGAGAAAGGAGGATGTGCTGACGAATGATGGCATCAGTATCCAGGACATCCCCAATGCAGAGACCAGACTATAGGCGAAGCTCATACATGCACTCTTTTCCAGCCAGTGCTATAACACGTTGATGTACCAGATTAGCGTACCAATACTGGAAAATGTAGCGGCCCAGACCCTGCATGAAGTCAACTGGAATGGCTACATGTGCAAGACTATCGACCAGGCAGCCCGAGCTCTAGCCTTAGGAAGCCTGCCCCAGTAGGAGGAGAATCACCGATGTCGAAGGCTGCAGAAAGAAAAAGGGCTTCCTCCAAAGCCTCGTTCATCGCATATGGGGGCATTTTAATGGCTCTTATCCATGAGGCCATGAAGGAAGCAGAAGAGGGGGAGGGAGAAACACCCGAGCGATCACCTCCCCATCAACACTAAGACAGGTCTAGCGATAGGATGGAGATAGAGGAAGAAGGGGAAGAGCAGAAGAGCAAAAAGCAGGTTAAGGAGACTAAGAAAAAAGCAATGCAGAAGAAGAAGAAATAGGATGAAGGCCATAGAAAGGAGAGGAAGGACTTGGAGAAAGCAAAACGACAATCCCTCAGGGAGGTAGACGAGAGAGAAAGGAAGAGGAAGCAAGAAGAAGAAGAGACAACGGAACAAGTCAAGCAGGCTAAAAAGGCGTCCAAGTGAGAGGCTGAATGGAGAAGAAAAGAAGAGCAGGAGGAAAAAGAAAAACTAGAGGAAGAATGAAAAAAGGCCGAGGAGGAAAGGAAAAGAAGAGTCACGGAGGAGGACGAGGAGTTAAGAAGAAAGGAGGAGGAGAACCTGACCGAAGCTACATGCCGGTCCATCGAGCAGCAATGCATGGCAGATGACCCAAAAGCCTGGAATCAGCCCAGGGAAGAGAGGCCTAGCTCCAGCAAGCAGGCCCTAGAACCCGCGCTCCCCGCAGTTCCAGAAGAAAAAGGCAAAGCACTCCTGCATCCCATCCCCACCCTCATGGCACCCCCCGCTGAACCCACTATGCCCACCCCTAGCATCACCACCAGCTTGGAAGTGACCAACCTGGTGGCCTGGATGCAATACTTCATCAGCAAGGAAATGGCCCAAGGGAAAAGCACTGAAACTATGACCACCGGACCAAAAAGGCCAGCTGCTGCAGATGCTGAATCAAGGCAGGATCAAAAGCGCTCGCGCATGGAGGCCTCAATCACCCCCACCCACACAACAATGATGCCACCAGCCGGTTACGATGAATACGTTGCTGAGCTACTCTCCCAACTGGAGAGAGCGAAGGAGGAGAAAGGATGGCTGTGGGTGAGCTGATGACAGAAAAAGAGTCAGTGGCAGCTTTCTAATTGGAAAAAACCTGCATCATTGCCATGCAGCAACGCCAAATATTCGAACTCAAGCAAGAGTTGAAAGCCAAAGAGGATAAGGAAGAAAGTTACAAGCAGCGGCTGGAGGATGAGAATTAGAAACTCGTGCAGATGCAGCGGGAATACAAGCTCCTCCTAATGCAATATAAGGAAATGGAGTCAAAGCATAAGGAATTGGAGTCAAAGACCACCACCATTGAGCAGATGATGGAGAGCTGAACGCCAAGGAAGAGGAGAGGAGCCAAGAGAGGGAGCAACAAGACAACATGAGCAAAGAACTCAGGGCCCAGGAGTAGATGCTCGTAACCCTAATTCAAAAGAAGGGGAAGAGCATGGAAGGAATGAGCAAAAGGGCCGAGGAATGGGCTACACAGAACGAGGCACGGGTGAAGGATTTGGCGCAGCGCCTCGCCTTGGTGGAGAAGGAAAAAATCTTGGTAGAAAGCAAAGCGGACGCCATCCAGATAGCCTTCACTACCCAACAACAAGCCTTCCTCAATACTCTGCTACATACAACTCAACCAGAGGGAATGGAGCCGTTGGAGGTGGTAAAGAAAAAATTAAGCATTGCACGCAGAGCTCTGCATGCGGGGCTGTAAATGCCACCCCAACCTGCAAAGGTAAGGCTGGGCCTAGAGGAGCAGCGAAAGTATCTACTACTAGCCGGCCTAACCCCCTAGGAGGCAGATGCCCTCGGCTTTGAAGAAAGAGCACCACAAGAAAACCGGTAGGGGGAAAAAGTCGAATTTAAAATTGACATGAATAGATTTAGAGAAGATATAATCCCGCAACCCCCCTCGCCACACGAACAAGATCAGCAACAACCCGGCCCGCCCCTGGACAGACAAGCCATCCTTAAAGAGTGGTGGAAAAAGCTGGTGGAAGAGGCCAGAAAACGGCTGCACGCCAAGCTAATTGTGTAGCCATCTGCTCCCCTCCCACCATGCCTCGAAGGCCTACCAATGCAATTCCACACAGAACTAGTGGTCTGGGAATGGCAAGAACTAGAAAAGGACCCTTTCTCCTTCAGTTTCCTTATGCCTGATAGCCTGAGAAGGGTCTTGCCGATTAAGGCAATGGAGGAGGTAATCGCGGCTGGCAATCGACTAGGCCAAAGGTGGCTAGAGGACAGGGCAAGGATCCCCACTTTGTGGGGCATGGAAGAGGCCGAATTCTGGCAAGACAAAATATACGATGTGCCACACACGGTAAGGGGGTACGACTGCCAACCCCTCTGGAGGAGGCGTATATGTAATACCAATATGCTCACCTGGATGGCTGTCTTGACATCTTCTGGCCTTCTTTCAAGCTGCCTTATGCACAAAAGCAGCAACTCTTCTCTATTTATGCCTTCATCCCAAGGCAAGATACTCCATGTGACAATAGACTCCTCAATAGGCATAATAGGTGGCTGCCCATATATCAGTTTAGCCAGCATATAACCTATTACTGCATTATGGGTAGTTCTATCAGCCCATAATGCGAATGGAAGCATTCTAGGCCCTTCTCTCATCTTTCCTCTACAAGATTTCGCCAATGCTTTGAGAATTGGTTGATGACCTCTTTCACTCTTACCATTGTATTTAGGATTGTAGGCTGATGTAAGAGATAGCTTGATTCCCAATTGAGCAAAGAAATGGCGAGCCTCATCGGCATCCAATTCTCCTCTATCAGTAATTACTTTGGCAACACAGTCATACTGTAATATTTCCGCGTACCCCGTACCGCAAATATTAACTTCCCGCACGCCGTGTAAACCCTGTGCAAGAGTATTTCCCTACTTCGTGATTATTGGTAACCTAATCCACACCCTGCACGCTCGAAAATGAGGTCCCACGTCAAGAATTAAAGGCCGGGGTTGAGGACCGAAAAACCGCAAGGGAACAACCACTTGGGAAGGGCAATAGGATAAATACAAGGCAAATTTTTTTACTATTATCCCTTCCCCCAGCCGATGCATGGCTGGAGGAGAGGGAGTGGGAGGGGAATGGCCAAGAAGGAGTGAAGTGGGGGACTGCATGAGGGGAGTCCTCCACGTGTGTGGAGGCCCTCTTCCCCACCCCCATGCCTATATAAACACCCCCCATCAAGGGGGGTGTGGTAGAGGGAGGAACTGTGGGAGAGAGCTTGAAGGAGAGGACGGCTGTGATAGAGAGCTCGAAGGGGAGGTCGCCGTGCTGGTCGCCGAGCAGGAGGAGGTCGCCCAGTCCGCCGTTAGCTGCCGGTCCGCCAGCCACCGCCATGAACCGCCATCGCTGCCACCCTGACCCCGGCCATCTCAGACTGCCCCGCCACGTTGGATCAACCCCCCACGTGTTTCTGTGGAAGCTCAGAAGCTTCTTAGAAGCTTCTTTAGAAGCCTTTAAGAGGGGGCCTCCTTAAGCCCCCTTCCCACCACATTTCCAAGAAGACCTCTTTATACCCCTCCCCGAAACTTTGAAGAGGGGACGGTGAAGCCATAAAGTCCCCGCAAGAACCATCGAAAAGGCTCTCGCAAAAAGATTTTAAAACCGCAAGCCGTCCGAGATTAATTTCCGTGCCGATTCGAGTTTTCTTGAGAGACTCCTAAAGCCTTTGCCGCAAGTACCATCCCGAAAAGGAATCTTCCGCATACAAGGATAAAGGCAAAGGTCGGAAGGCCGCATTCCGTGGCCAGTCACTTCGTAGACCGCAAGGGCAAATCATAAGTCGAATCCACGTCTACAATGGCCCCAAAAAGATCACAAGGAGCGACCGCGGGAGGCTCATCTCCGAATATACAAGTGGACATCTCCCCGACTCCTCAAGTCCAGGTTCCTTCGAGTTATTCTCGCATGATTAGGCGCGCTTAGCTCATAAAAGGAATTGCATTTTTACACTTAATTTTAATGCATACGAAAATTGGAAAGAAATACATGTGATAAAGCATCTCTTGAAACATTAGGCAAGGTTGAATTATGCCATGAATTTGAACGAGTAGAAGGCTAGTTGCATGTAGTTTTGGTACATTATCAAAGTAATGAGTCTAATCCTAGGCAAGGAAATGGGATTTATAAGTGCATTATCTTTCGTCCTAGACATGGTAGAAATAAGCGTGTGCCGCATGTTAGGCAACATCCTTCTCGTAATGATTTCATGAGGCAAGGTTAACCCCATAAGGTATTATCCGAAAAGGAATAATAGAGTACGAAGATGATTTTATGAAATTGCAAGTAGCATGTAAGATGGAATAAGTTAACACTAGCTTTGGATGAGTTTCATTGACTACTTCGTAGCTAGGAGAATGTTGTGTATAGCGTAATCGTCATGCGAAAAATGACATTCATTAAGAGCCGCATTTAGGAGTCAAAGCATAAGATGCCAAAGTGTAGACAACAAGGTTGTAGGTATGACTATTGATGTAAGACCTAGTAGTCCTAGGAAAAGTTAGTACCCAGATTATCGTGCACCAGAAAAGGATAAAGTTATCATGGACCATGTGTTGCGTAAAAACAATAAACCGCATGTTTACGCGAATTGGTGGAGTTATAACTATTGTCCTCCGTTAGAAGGATCATCCTTGTCGCAAGACAAGCATAATTGAATTGACTAAACCACAAGGATTCATATGGGCATGATTGAGTCGATATGATAAGTATCCCAAGTGTTAACTAGGGTTAGTGCAATAATAATTCGACCTAGCATTACACTGGTTGCCAAGACAAAACCCGCGAATCTAAAGATCTTACCCACGTTCATGAAATGTCGAATCAATTGGATTTTCATACATAAAATGATCTAAGGTTTTATCCTAAGGATCATTCGTTCAAAGTGATGAAACTCCGACGGAGTTGCTTATCTTTAGTACCATGGGCCAACATAACTAGGAATGGTTTGGAGGATACCCTAAAACCCTGTTACTCGGCTGGAGGTAAATTCCGTGACCGGAAAACGCTAAGCAATGGGTGGAATGATCCCGTGAAATTAGATGCAATACATGTGCAAAAAGCTGCAACATTGTATAGACTTGAGATTTGTCCACAAGAGAGTTTTGTCATCTCTCGAAATGAGGTTGGCAAGTTATTGAAGGAATTTAACTTACAAGAGGATGAGTAATCATCCTGTTACTCACTTTCCTTGGGGAATAATTGCCAAGGGAAAGGAAAGTTAGGTATTTGCAAAGGACCAGACAATAAACTAAAGTGACATGGTCGCTGGATCCTGCCACAACAAAACCTAATGTATTGGTAGGGTATGACCCTAACCCAAGAATGATAGGAATCTTGCCAAGTTGCAATTGATTCCGGATCGAATGCGGGTTGCATTCGGGGAAAAGGAGTCACTCCTTAACAGTTTGCCAGCTAAACGACCACTGGAGATTGATTGTGCTTGTAACAGTTTAGAAAGCACTGTTTGCAATGTTTGCTTAATGAACTAAAGGATGAAAATACATCTAAATACTTCAGGTTGAAGGCCTGAAGGGAGAGGCAGCTTCAGTTACCCCCGACTGCCTGCCTAACCCTAACCAAGGGGGTTGTTAGCCGTGCCGGGAACGTGGACCGAACCCGCCGTGAGAGGTCTCTCCGTTGAGTTCTGCTTGGAGCAGGAGGACGCTTGGGTGCCACGGGGGGCTCTGGCTGTAAATCCCTCGCCTTCCGGGCCCTGCACAAGAGACTAACATGACTCGGGATTGGATCTCGAGGCCCGCATACTAGTCTACGGGCGGAAACTTGGATTAGTAATCCCTGGTGGATTACTGGATAGCCTTCGGGCGGATTATGAATACGCCTACGGGCGGGAGCTCCTTGTATTGCAAAGATAAAAGGATAAAATGATAATAAAGAAGTTGTTTGGCATTGTTTCCTTTATGTCCTGTGATAAGATTACGTGAAGGAACCAGTGGTTAACAGGGTTAATCAAGGAAGCTAATTGTTATATGTCAAACTAATGTGGTAGGTAATTACATAACTAAAACAAGCCGAGGAAAGTGCGGAGGATGGACCATGGGTCCGTCCTACGGATGGGTGGTCCCGGTTAGCCGGGAACTTTTCTCAAAGCATTCGACGAACAGAAGGACGATCGACATCACCGAAACAAGTAATGAGAACGATGACTCGGAATTACCGATTACCCGATTCAAGCTGTTTTAGGGGAACGGAATGGGACTATGCCTTTTGGCAGAGAGGTTGAGCCTTGCATCCCTCTCGTTTCCCATTCTCCTTGAACCAAGTGCAGCATGAATCCGCTTCAGACCTGGCGTTTCTGCGTAAAGTAGTTCGATCAGGTCTGACGCTAGTCGCTGTTAGTACAATGACCAAACAATTCCAGTCGATCCTAGTGGGAACGGCCAGGACGCTTCCGTTACGTGGCAGACGCGGAAAGTCCTAGATTGCAAAACCCGCAACATTCCGTGGGAGTGCCGGGTGGAGTTTTCTAGACAACCTTTCCGATGGACTGCTAAGACGTGTCCTAGAGGATTCTAGTGGACACGTTACACATACCTGCAAAATACTTCTTCAAGTAAACATCTACAAATGGATTGAGTAGACTTTGTTGTCAAAGCTTTTCCTTCCACTTGATTTGTGAGATCTTCTCTAGCAAGTACTAGATATCTCATGTTCCAAATTCCTGTAGGCATGGTTACTAAATCAATAACCCATCTATAGTGAATGGATAAAGGAAAAGTAGGCTAAAGCCCACCAAAATTTATCTTCTATTTTGGCAAAAGTGCCCCATATGCCTCTATGTCTAGCCAATAGGCTTTCATGAAATTCTTGCATGACCTGTCTTTGAGTCTTCTTGTCTCCTAAAATACGAACAGGCGCCCTTCCTTTCTTTTTCGCATGCCTCCAAAGGTAGCCATCTTTGAGAAAAAAGCCATAAGCTTTTCTCTTGATTCTCTTGAGCTCTTCATTAGTCCAATCTTCCTTCTTTGTCATAGTGCTTAGAAATTGGCCAATTTTTAGCCAATCACCTGCATAATATTCTTCTTTAAAATGCGAACAAATCATAACAAAACATTGAGCATGCTGTCTTTCAGCTGCCCACTATCCTTCTATGGTTGTTTCTTCTTTCTTTGCTGATGTAAAATTTGTTTCAGTAGCTAAACCTATTGTACTTGCTTAAATTAATGTTGTACCTACATTTTTGACAGCTGAACCATCATTAGGTACAGCTATACTTGCTATTTTCAGATCTGAACTTGTAATTACAACATCATTTTTAGCAAATATAGACTCTGATTCTTCCTCATCCATCATCTCTTCTTCATCCTTATATCTGGCACATGAAAGCATGTCAGCAACTGGATTATCTCTTCTTGCAATATGTTTCAAATCAGGATTTAAGGATTTAATATAGGCTATCCATCTTAGCATAGCTATGTTGGGAGTGGAGTAGTTGGCAATCATGCCCAAGAGTGGAAGACAATCTGTTTCAACTATTACTTGTGCACCCATGAAGTACTCCCGGTCACATTTTAATGCAGTTACCACTCCCCAAAGTTCTCTTTTAATTTGAGCATACCTTCTTTGACGTTCATTAAGAACTTTCACATCAAAGCGAATTGCATATCTGTTGCCTTCAAGGTTGTCTTGACCGACTGCCCATCCTATTCCAATAGGACTTGTGTCCACTGTGAATATGATAGGCTGTCCATTAGAGTAATTAGCCCTCTTTAAGGTGGGGGCTAAAATCAACAATTTCTTCAATTTCCAAATAGCTTGAGTATGCTCTTTTTCCCATATAAACCTTTGGTCTTTTCTTAGCAGTTGATAAACATTTTCAGTAACATGAGCAAAATGTGGGATCCAAATAAGGTAGAAGACACATGCTCCAAGAAATCTTCTCACCTCCGAAACATTTGTGCATATTTCACGCATTTTGGTGATAGCATCAATCTTGGTTGGAGAAGGCTTTCGGCCATATGGACCACACATATGCCCTACCACAAGAACTTCTTCGACTCCAAAAACAGATTTAGCACCTGAAAGAGTAAGATGGACTTCTTCCAATTTAGACAAGATTTGAGCACAATCATTAATATGATTGGAAACAAACTTGCGATATCCAAGTTTATTGAGTTCGTCATTCTTCTCATGAACTTCACATCCTTTGATCGGTACATCATCAAGGAAAGGAAGAGTTAGTTGGGGAATATAATCCCTCAATACTTTATGCATGGCATTCATCATGTGAGCTACTGAATTTGTAGCTCCTTGAGGTAGAGTACACATGCGGACTAATCCAAGAGGCATCTTCATTGTGGTAATGTCTCGGCTCTCCAAAGCAAGCTGAAACTGGTCATAGCCCGAATATAAATCTCCCATGGAATATATTGCTCTACCTGCAAAGGCCTCAACAAATTCATCAACAATTGGCCCCGAACCAACATTTCTAATAGTGACTTTATTGACAGGTTGTAAATCTTGAATGAATCGCAAAGATCCATTCTTCTTAGGCACGGTAAACCAACGATTGGAATATGGAGCTGAAGACGATTCCAATATTCACATTTTTATCTTTTCATTTAAAAGCTCTAGTAACTTAGGCGAATGAGCCCTTGGTACCGGAATTGGTTTAAGATTCCAAGGAACGTGTGGGACTGTGAAAATCACCATTGGTCCCACAACACTTGGATCCACATAGCCAATTTCATGTGGCTGAAATGAAAAAGCTTTTCCATGTTTCTTTAACATCTGCATGAAGATTTTCTTTTCAGCTGGCAAGAGAAAAGAGTCTTCACCAATTTTCAGCTCTTGTAAACTTTCAGTTGTAAATTGGTGACCAATATCTTTAGGATCACGAAGGCTTGGCTGTTTGGATGCCCTTTCTGCCAGTCCTTCACTTTTGGGAGGTAGAGGAGTAGCCACCGGCTTGACCTTCTTGTTAACTGTCTTATACTTTGTTTCTACTCTTAACGCATCCTTGTTTGGCTGTCCAAAAGCTTCTTGATCTAAAAATTCTTGAATAATGTCATAAATATCCAATGTGCATACCTGTATGGATTGATTTCCTGCTTGATTTTCTGCATGAACAGCTACATATATTTCAACCAATGTATCATTATAAATCAGCCCATGAAATAGCCTTGAAATTTCTACATTTTCAGCCAAAACGTCAATTTTCTTCAGCTCTCGTTCCACATGAGACAAATGCTTTCTTTCAGCCTTATTCATGACCCCACCATAACATTTTCTGCAATAGCTTCTTCAATTTCTGCTTCATAGATGTCTTCATCTTTGGCTTCTATGGCTGCAATCAATTCTTTGATTGCCTCCAATCGAATCCCTTGAGTTTTCAGCTTCTCTTCATCCTGCAAATACACATGAAGTGCTTGCAAAAAAGCATGCACTGATTCTTCAGTTTCCTCACCAACATATTGTCTTTTCCGTTTAATTACATCAATTATTACATCGTGAAATCCTCGTTTTGCAATTCTGAGAATTTCACCTAATGTAAATTCAATTCTACTTTCAAGAATCCTTTCTTCTAGGATCCGCTTGAGATGCGTCGCAGTCTCTATGTCAGACTCCAACTTGTAGCTGGAATGTTTGCCTTTTCTTTTCCCTTCTGTCTTCTTTGCTTGAGGGGCATCTCCCATATCAAGCTCTGGCAGTGGTGGATTTTCAGCAGCCTTCTGCTGATCAGGTTTACTTCTTGTCAGACGTTTAGTTGGCCCTGAAGAGGAGGGATAGGCAACATCTTCATCTCTTCATCTCTTTTCTTCTACCATAGCTTCATGATTATTAATTTTAGCCAACCGAGCAAAAGCTGAAAATGAATCAACTAGCTTGGTCCATCTGGTTCTTCCTCAAATGCATTGACTGGCAGTAGTTAAATCATCTTTCATTGCCTTGCCTTGCTCCATGCAATCTAAGGCCTACATCCACACTTTAGATTTTACATCAGTTTTACATGCTTTAACAATTTCATTAGTTGGCTCAATTTGCAGCCCATAGGTTGCTACATTAACAACTGCATAGGCTGTTCTTGTTGCCAAATCCTCCAGTCTTTTCTTCATGCCATCGTTACCAAAATTTGGCTCAAGAGGAAGCCCGGTTTTGGTTGCATGAATTTTGCCATCCTTCCAAAAGACTAATTTTTGCACTTTAGCTTCACGGAATGCACCGCACTCCCTCTTATCATGATGTAGGCTATCACACCAGATACATCGTCTTTTGAAGCCTTCTCGTACAGGTCTTTGGGTAATTGTCCATCCTCTTTCTTCCACTTTCACATAAAGCCTTTCCACCTTGGAATTAATCTCCATTAGATTAAGATGGAGATCTCGCATGCTTTTAATTAGCTCGTCCATGACATCCTTCTTTGGAGATGGAACAACAAGATTTCTTGGTTGCTCAGCCATAAAGACAAGAGGTCGAGATACAGGAACATGCTCCTTCATGGATTCACTTGGTGCAGAGGTATATCCCCATCTTAGGCGCATCTGCTCTCTTCGAGCAATCATATTAACTGCTTCAGTGACATCACTCCAAGCAGTCTTCAATCCCGTCTCAGAGTCAGGATCTTCAAGCCGATTAGTTAGCTTCTCCTAAAGGAAAGGATCTGCAGCCTTTAGAAATAATTCAACCTTCTGGCTTTCCATACCCTGTTGATCGTCAGGATCTAGTTGAGCAAATTTGCTTTCAAATTCACAGTGAAGAGCAGTGGCGGTTAGTCCCTTATTGGGCCTTTCGACCCATTCAGTGAAGACTTTCTTCATCATGAGGCCAGAATCTTCAAGAAAAAATTCTTCTCAAAGAGCCTTCTTGAATGCGGACCATCCCGCGTCTTTTTGGAAAAGACCATGAATTCGGTCCTGGAGGCCATGCACGGCCAAACGGGCAAAGTATCAGCTCCAAGCATGATGAGGAACTCCAAAAAAGACTATCTTGTCAGTATAGAGGCGGATAAAAGAGGACACATTTTGCCCATTAAATTGCTTGAGCTCCTGCCCAACTGCTTCCAAAGCTTTAATAGCAGCGGCATCATTCCGCTCTTCTTCTTGTCTCCGCTGTTGTTGCAATTGCAACTGCTGTTAAAATTGCAATTGTTGTTGTTGGCTTTCTTACATTACACGAACCAATTGTTGCAAGGCATCTCCTCCTGAACTTGATGATTCTGCCATTGTACTTCTTCTTCCGCGCTGATCTTCACGTCGGGTTCACCACTGCCGTCGTGTTGGGGGTTGAAGGTCTACCAACGGGGTTTAGAGCAAAAGAGGAGTGTGGGATTCAAGGTTTGGAGAAGGAGAAAAGATTGGGGTTTGATAAGATTTGGGTTTTAGAAATGACTTAGTTGAAGAAGAAGATATCAAGCTTTTTCTGTTTATTTAGTATACATGAATGGAATGAAAGACTTTGTCTTGATGTCATCAAATGCATATGGGAATAATAAGTCTTTACATTAGGGATAATCTCAGATTTAAAACCAAATTCATATTCCAAATATAAGCTCAAATGGTTTTTATTTCATGAATATGAATGGATAACAACTCCAAGAAACAAGTATTTTGATGGTAGACTCAAGTACATTCAAGACATAGATCAAAAGCTCATGAAATGCACTGATAAAGTATAATTTTAACTTCAGCTGTGTTTTAAAATAGTAAATTTCAGCCCATAATCAAGCTCCAAAAGTGTACATAATCTCAAGAATAAGCTCCTCTAATCATTCACAAGTAAAGCCCTAATGTTAAGAGGTCAATTGCCTCTATTACAACCACATAGATCACTTGTTTACTCATCAAAATGGACAAGAACAGTGGGTTTCCTTGTTTATGACTGGTTTTTTCAGTCCATAACAACCCATACACCTTCAAAATCCTCCCCTGTACTTGCCCCAAAGTCACTCAAGTACTTCGGTACAAGCGGGCTTCATTGGATCATGAATAAGGTAAGAGAATGAGAGAAGACGTACATAAGAGCAGGCTAAATACTTTTTCTCAGGTTTCCCCCTTTTATGGACTGTCATACAATTCATTTTCGTCATACCAAATGGACGGGTAAGAAGAGCTCTCATCTTCCTTGTTTATATCTCCTTCTTCAGCTCCAGTTTGCCTTGAGTTTGCATGCTTTGGAGCATGCACCATAGCCCACAGCTCCTTCTCCATTTGCCACAGGTATGTAGGCCCATTTTTTGCGCCGAAAAATGCGGCTACATCTTGCTCAGCTCCCACTCAACATCTTGTCCACTTAGGTCACTTACAAGTCATTTTAGTCCATTATTTCAGGTCCCACATGAACCCTGTAGACTTTCGGCACTTTTCTTGATTTCTAACCAAATTTTCCTCTTGAACCAATGTGACTTAGCTTGAAAATTGTCAATTACTTCCAGCTGATTAAGTTGTGGATTCCCATAGACTTAATTTTTTATCAATATACATGGTACAAGTGAAAATTGTATGACAGATACAGAAGGACTTATGAAACTAAGTGATATCTAAGTTGGTTGTTGGGTAACGATGACTGAGTTATGTATGAAAATTTCTCATATAAATCCTAGTAAAGCTCTTCTGAGTTCATAAGAATTCCATGATTTATATTATGAACAATAAACTTTCTGACAGTGTGTCCTTGATATACCATCTTCTTCATGGTTCGTGACCTTCGGGAGTCTAACTGTGGCCCGCACAATGGACATGCATGATAACCTGAGGTAACCAAACCTATTTCAACACCACAACCCAGTGAATACAAGATTGAACGAGATAAAATATAGATATTACCAACGAGAATAGAGGCCTGTTCACCTAAGCACTCTCCGAATCTCGGAAAGTCATGCATCGTCCACATGAGAATGGCTCGAATATTGGCTGACTGTCGACCATCGCGCCTGCTCATATCTTGCACGGTGACCCCCTCCTCCCACAAAATCTTAAGCTCATCGACTAATGGACAAAGATACACGTCTATATTTTTGACTTTGTGGCCGGGGATGAGTAAGCTAAGGATGAGATGTCCTTTCTTCGTAGAAAGCCATGGAGGGATATTGTAGTTGACAAGGACTATAGGCCACACACTGTAAGAAGTTGAGCACAGACCGAATGGGTTCACGCCATCCATTGCAAGACCGAGCCGAAGATTCCTTGGCTCTCTCGGGCAAAGCTTGGGAAGGTATAGTCAATGTGGCTCCACGCACCTGAATCCGATGATATTCATTGAACTCCATCTGTGGACCTATTCTGCGCATGCCACGTTGTCAAGCTTGCCATGCCGGACGTACGAAACATGTGGTTTATGTGGGGGGATAAGCGAAAAATGTCTGAGAACTTTTTGAGGGATGGTTTGCCCTTGGAAGTCCTGTCGATACCTGTGAGCACCACACTTTGGACATGTCTCCATAGTCTCTTATTCTCCTCGAAACAGTATGCAATCGTTGATACATGCATGGATGTTGTTGTAGTCCATGCCAAGCTTTCGTAAAACATGTCGTGCATCATCACGAGACTCAGGCATGGTATTTGCAGGTGGTAATATATGATATTTCAATAACCTGAAAACAATCATAAACACCTTGAAAAAGCACAAATTTTTTTAATAATAGTGCCGAAAAAAAAATCAACGATGTGTATGTACAAGGTACCTGAACAACTCGGTCACACTCGTATCGCTCCACCTGTATTTTGCTTGTGCACTTAAGAGTGCAAGCAGTGTCTTCAGGCGAGATACTTGGCACCCATCATACAATGGTATGGATGCTTCCTCTCTAAGCGGATTAGAAGTTTCGACATCCATGGGAATCAATGCATCGATCATTGCCTCCATCTCAGGCTCCAAGACTGTAGGTAGGTCTAGAAGGTTGCATGTCTCCTTTGGCATTGATGGTATAGATTGGCCTTGCAAGTGGTGGATTGGCTCATGCACTCCATACATTGCACGCCCACGAACTCTTCTAATTGGCCGCAAAGGGTGCACTCCTCCTTGGGAAGAGACATCACCTCCCTGGACAGAAAATTTTCCAGCGAGACGCAATCTTATTGTATATGGTATTCAATTAGCTTGCAAGTACAATGCATGATTGATATTAACTTTTCTTACCGTTTGTTGAAAATCCGCAATCGCCTGATCAATGATCTCAAATTGAAACTCGCCAAATTGTCGTATGTGTTCTATAGACAATCGACGTTTTTGTCTAATTGCCAGCTTGCATTTGTTAAAAATGCGGGATCTAGAGCATGACATAACCGGAAGCTATGGAGGATGGAAGGAGAAGTGTAGACTCATGATGGAATGGACACTGTTTGTTACACAAGTGAATTAGGTTCCAAGATTGAGACTTGGACTCATAAACACAATCTTGTGTATGTGGACAATGACATTGACACTTTACTGAAATGAAAAGAGTACTATCATTGCATTAAGAAAGGAAGCAAGTACAATGCTTTATAGGAAAGTAGGAAACTGCAGTAGGCACCATTGTGCATATGGGATAAGTTAGCCTACATGTCCTTGACCCTGAGACTCCATACAAAGAGGTTGTTTGAGTGTGATTGCTGATTCTCAACACCTCTCCTCAATCACAACTAGGAAAGGCACAAAGTGTGTAGAGGCTGTAATGAGAACCACCTGCAAAGTGTGGGTATACCACAGACATGGCAAAACACCAGAGGCTGTCGCAGAAAAAAGCTAAGTGTGGGTACCATAAACATGGTGGACATCCAGAGGCTGTAACAGGGGCCTCACAAAGTGTACAGGGACTCTAATGCCAAGTTTCATAAGGAGTTTACATAGCTTATGGCAGGAAGCATTAGGGCAAGGAAAAATACAAGGCTATTAAAACAGTCTATCAGAATTATGAGAGTACAAGGACTGATGAGTCTTGTCCTTCCGATCCTGGTGATCTTCATCTTCTTCTTCCTTTGCTTCATTTTCTTCTTCTTCTTTGACTGCGACTAGACAGGCCTTTTGGGATCTCTTTCTTGTGTGGCAGAACTTCTCGGTGTGTCCGGTCCTTTTGCAGAAGTCACAAAAGAGCTGATCTTTCTTGCCTTTGTACTTTGATGATTTAGATTGTGCACCGAACAGGGTATCAAGTCTTTTCCATGTATCCTGTGAGGTCTCACAGTTATCCACATGATGGATATAACTGTCGTCTAGCTCCAATTTGATAATGGCCTGGGCTCTGTCATCATTCTTTTGCCAAGTAGTTGCAAGGTCCACGTCCCTCGGTTTCTTCTCTTTGCCATTTGTGATGGCCCAGAGACCCTTCTTCATCAGGATGAGCTTGATGCAGGTTTGCCAAGTGTGGAATCCGACTCCTTTGAATCGAGCATTTGGCGAGTCTTTGCCCATGTTAGATTTACGGGAACAGTAGCAAATCAACTTCAGACTTTATTAGATTTGAGCAACAGAAGAATTGATTGAGAGACGCAAGTGCTAAAAAGCACTAACTGAGTGTCAATGAATACCAAATCTGCAAAAGTCTTTTACTTCAAGTGATCTTCCCCTTCTTGATTTGATGCTGATGCCTTCAGATCTGAGTGACAGTACTTTAACGAACTTCAGAGAGTATTGCTCAGTGATTAAAATCACTGTTGATAACTTCAGTGAGAGAAACAGTGAAAAATGTCAAGATTTTGAAGCTTTTGGCTATGCTGGAATTAGGGTTTCTGAGACAGGGGCCTGGTTTTTTGCTGATTGCAGGAGCTACAGTGCATCATTTTCAAAACTTTTTACATATCTAGGAAGCTTATGTCATGGGCTACCAAAGCCCCATGGATATTTTCAACATCGTGGTCAGTATACAACGCACAGGTGCCGCGAACAGAATCGGCGCAGATCTGGACAGCGAGGTCGAATTTGAGCAATGCTGGAGCTGTAGATCATCAATGTTGGTGTTTAAAGTGACAGGAAGCTGCGTCCTGAGCCAAGGAACATTTCTCCAGAAGAAATCGTGTTGAAATTCTGCCTGGTTGAAGAGTTATGGAAGCTCCAAGCAAGGTAGGTCCTGTCTGGCTATGGCAGACACAGAACAGAGATTGGGGATTTTCACAATGCTGAGCTCCAGATGGTCCAATGTCCTGGATTGATGTGATACAGGGAAGCTTTATGAGTTGGGAAATACTTTTCCAGAAGGAAGCTCCAAGAGATTTGACCTGTGGAGTGAGATATAAGCAGTTCAATCTGACAGGGTGCTGCTGGCTATGGCTGCCATGGAAGCTTCAGTGAGAGTAGAGTTGAGAAAAGAAGTCATACACTGACACTGAGCTGGATGGAGGTTCAGAAGAATCAAGAGAGGCTGGAGAAGCAATGCCATGCCCAACTGGGCTCTGATACCATGTTAAAAATGCGGGATCTAGAGCATGACATAACCGGAAGCTATGGAGGATGGAAGGAGAAGTGTAGACTCATGATGGAATGGACACTGTTTGTTACACAAGTGAATTAGGTTCCAAGATTGAGACTTGGACTCATAAACACAATCTTGTGTATGTGGACAATGACATTGACACTTTACTGAAATGAAAAGAGTACTATCATTGCATTAAGAAAGGAAGCAAGTACAATGCTTTATAGGAAAGTAGGAAACTGCAGTAGGCACCATTGTGCATATGGGATAAGTTAGCCTGCATGTCCTTGACCCTGAGACTCCATACAAAGAGGCTGTTTGAGTGTGATTGCTGATTCTCAACAGCATTGAGAGCAAGGACATGGGACATGCTGATTAAGATACGCCTCGTGATCTTGAACAACAGGACCTTCATTGTTTTTCATTTTATCTACGTTACAAAAAACAATTTGTTTTTGTTATCATTCTTTTTTTTTCTTAAATTGTTATTCTCTCCTTCAATCTCTCTGTTTTTTTTCTTTCTTAAATTGTTATCCTCTCCTTCCATCTCTCTCTCTTTTTCTACGTTACGACTACGACCAGGACCACGACCATGACTATGACTACGACTACGACCACTACCACCATGACCATGACCACGACTATGACTATGACTACGACTATGACGATGATTATGACCACGACTATGACTACGACTATGACTACGACTACGACTACGACCACAGCCATGACCACAACCACGACTATGACTACAATGACCACAACCACGATCCACAACCACGACCACGACTATGACTACGACTACGACTACCACCACCACCACTACCACCACCACTACCACCATGACCACAACCACGACTACGACTATGACCACGACTAGGACTAGGACTACGACCACAACCACGACCACAACCACGACTATGACTATGACGACCACAACCACGATCCACGACCACGACCACGACTACGACGACCAAGACCACGACTACGACCATGACCAGGACCATGACCACGACCATGACTACGATGACCACGACCACGACTACGACCATGACCATGACCATGACCATGACCACAATCACGACCACGACTACCATGACCATGACTACGAATACGACCATGACCACGACCACCATGACTATGGGTAGGTTGCACTCACTAAGAATAGGATTGGCGATTCACCTCATATTCTTTCCATCATCAATAGAATTCTCCTTTACCATTTA